>NW_010190029.1:267-50802 GCF_000695765.1 Mesitornis unicolor
TGCTGAACTGCGAAATATTTTTTTGCAGGTAAAAAGATCTGTCTAATGTTGTTTGGTTGGCAGACTTTTATTTTTTCGCCCTTTCATGGTTTGCCACGGCATCATACGCTTGTCATGCTTGTGAGGTGCTTAAAAGTTCACTTCACAGGCACAGTGAGTTGAAGGAGCCTTCAAGCCTTGAGGAGAAACTGCTCCTGACACAGATAGTGATTAACCATTTCTAAATTATTTAAGATTATAATTTTATGAGGTATTTTATATAAACCAAATAATTATAACCATAACTAGGTACTGTTATTTTTATTTTAAACACACTTTTGCAAGATTCTAAAAATTCTTCCATGGCTGTATGTTTTGTCCTTGAGGTTTTTATGTCCTCCTCTTACAAATGAATGGATGACTGGCAATGTTCTTAGAAGTTAAAATTGATTCTTAACATTGATGTATTTCACAATATTATCTCTTGCAGGGCATTAGAATTAACATATATGAATAAGAGCATGAAGCTTTCTCCAGTCTCCTTAGTTACGGTGAAGCATGATGTGAAAGGGAAGTCCTGTCAATCAGATAATAAATTTTGAATGAGGCAGGTGGAATATGAAGAACAGCTATGTTTTAGGTCCAAAATCACTAAAATACCTTTTTTCTTTCCCTTTATGTTGGACATTATACAGCATATTCCAGAAGCTTTACTCTATGAGAAAGGAAAGGAATAAATTTATTAGAGCTAATACTGTAAATAATAGAATCTATTATTTCATCTTTGTCAGGTATCTTTTGATCATATTATCTAACAGTTTCCACATATGATGAGTAGACAAAGATATCTTGTTGTCCAAAAGGGAGAAGTTCTAGCTCAACCAGAATTTTGGCAGATCTTTGCTTTTGCAATGTTACACTGGTAACATTGCTTGAGTGCTAAAACATTGAATGTCAGAATCAAGCTGTGAAAGCCCAGTACTTAGTTTCCAGCAAAAAGTCTTCCATCACGGGTTCATTCATTGCTGACATGACATTTAGCTTTTGTAGATCCAGAATACAGTAGAGTATGTTAGTAAAATAAGCAACATGAAGATATTATTTTTATTAATACAAAGAGATATTAATACATGATGCTCTGGAACATCACACAGCTCTTCCAACGTCTTTGTAAGACATTTCTGCATCTTTGATTACAAAAAAATGAAATGTGGTACCAAAATACTCTGTTCAACTTGGAAATACGGACTTTTTATGATTCTTGACTTCCAGTAAGTAGATGTGCTTGATTCTGGAAAGAAGCAAATTGAAGTTCTTGATTATGGTTATACAGGAGAAAGTGGAGAGGAAGAACATTGTACAACTAGTTCTTGAAATTGTCTCTCTGACAATACATGTTTTATTGACCTAAAAAGCTGACATGCTACTGGTTTTAAAACAGCTTTTTGGTCTTGTCTGTGTCTATCTTATAATCTTCAAAGAAACATGCAAATTAAGTTGTGGGTTGTTTAGTGCTCTGAGGAATGAAAAATACAAAAACTCTTCTGTCTCCTCTTGAGTATCTGAGATTTGCAGTAAAAAAGACACAACACAGACACCTCTGGTATAGAAAGAGGGTTTCTCTGTCATTTGGGTTGTATTTCATTCTACCTGAGTTTGAAATTGTGGTTTTTGCTTGATAGGTAGTGAGCAAACCTAGTTGCAAACTTAAAAGAGAACCCACTCTTTCTACAACTAAGTTGTAGAAAGTCTTATTATGAAATACTGCTAGTATTATGTTGTGCTCTTTGCAGAGGGTGCTGGCCTGTTCTGTGAGCTTCAGCTAAAGGGCGTGCATTCCTTCCTAAATTTGGCTTCCCTTGGAAATGGACACAAGGGAAGCTGTGAACTCTAGGCTTCTTCGTCATCCACCTTATTCATAGATAGTGTACTTAAATCTCCTTCTGTTCGTGTGTATCCTCTAATGTGAAATGTGTCCTCTCTCCATCCAGTTTAAGTTGTGTCTTAACGGATGCTTGACATACACCTTTCTCTTAGAATTTCTGAAGTGTGCTATTTTTTTATTTTAAACCATTAAAAATCTTAAGTTTGACTCGTATGGAAGAGATGTGCTATTATTTCTGTGTAATCCTGTGACTGTGAAATGCAGACATTGAAAATTCATGTTTGTACACCATCAAATAAGTTGCCTCTCAGACGTTTGCTAACCACTGACTTCAGTAGCAGCCATAAAAAACCAAAACAGAAATTCACTGAAGGATAAGAGAGTTATGTAGAACAACAATTACCAAATTTTAGAGAGCCTTAATCCATTTTTCTTAGGCAAGACACGGTCCACAGGGAATATAGTTGAGTTAGTTCCTTGCCTGCTGAATGCAAGTGGAACCTGTTCCAGCAAGGTGTAGAAAGAAGCAAAAACAACTTTTGAATTTTAATACAGGAAACTTTCCTCTCCCTGCCCCCGAATGCACCGAATCTCTTGCTCATAACTTAGCTTAATTTAAAAAAAAACTTAAGAGTACCCACAGGTCTCTCTTGATTTGGAATTTCTTTCTCCTCTGCCCGGGTAAGATCGCTGGGATAGAAATCCCCTTTAAATTCAAAACTCTGCAGTTTTTCCAAGAAGGCTTGTTTCTGGAAGTGTGGCCATACCTAACCCTGTGTTGTACAAATAGAGCAGAGTTTTTGTGTGTTCGTGTTATGTGATGCTGTTTAAAAAAAAAAAGTTTCATGCAAATTCATCAAGTGCTTACCTGAATCAGTCTGTAAATGTAGAGTAAGAATTTTGTATTTTAAAGTAATAGAATTTAAGGCTGAGGAACATACATGCTTAATTATTGTGTTATGTTTTATCTGCAAATTAAGATGCAATTTACAGTTGCCTATTTTGTGCTAGAAAATTCTCGACTTAAGTTGTGAAGAGATAACTTGAGGACAAATGTAAATGTGTGCCAGAAGGGACGAGCCTAGCTGCTTTGTCAGGCCTTCGTTTATTGACTTACTGCCAAGCTCTTTCAAAATACCATGACCTTCTTATATAGAGCTCAATGTATCTGTCATTTGTTTATTTTTGTCTCAAAAACTTTTAAAGAAAACTTCCCCCACACCATTTTTACTGTAACACAATTCACTGTTTGTAATAAACTCAGATTAATTGATGTCTGAAGAAAAAAAGACGATGGTGTTTAGGTTTTGACTGGTTTTGATAGGCCCTCAACTGTCATACAGTTGAATGATGTTATTCTTGAAGATATGCTCCATATTCTGCATGTTGGACAGTCCTTCATACATAAAACTTCCCTTGGATTGTACATCTTGCAGCAGAATTGTGCTTCACAATGCATTCTTGTAGTCACTTGTGTGTAAGACTGAGAACCTTTCTGAGTTGAATCAATGAAAACAGTTTTGTTACATTGTCCTGTCAGCAGCAGTGCTTAATTAAAGGATTCCTGTCTACTGCTTTGTGTTCCTATTTTTGTGGACATTGTCTATTTTAATTCTGGATTGGTTCAGTAATTTGGTTTATGGTGTAGTCTTGCAAATGGCTGTCGTCACAGCTATAAGGTGGAAGAGGAAGAGGTGGTGAGGTGGTGTGAGGGGTTGATGTTGTGGAAGAGATACGGGAGATACTTAAGCAGCCATCGATGCTGATGCAAGCTCCTCTACGCTGCAGTAGTGTCCTGACTGAACTGGTTGGGTTGCATCCAGCTGACACGAGCATGAGACGTGTGAGTGACCCCCTTTATCGTAATGGAGTGTTACACCTTAACAGGTATTGTGTGTAGGTCTTACTGTTAATGTTCTGATTTCTGTGGGTTCCTGGCAGGTTACGGGGCTGTTTGGTTATTCTTTGACATCAAGCTGTCCGCTGAGTCAAGATACTTCAGTATATAGTGGAAAAGTTACAAATCACAGATAAGGTCATGAATTGAAGTTTGAATGCACTTGTATAGATGCACTCTGGGTCTTGGGGAGCACTGCCATTTCCTCTTCTGCAGAGAACACTTATGTAGTCATCTTTTAATGACTAGAACCTAGAAAGAGAAATTACAATTCTACAAATTAATTAACAATCACTACTTTTATTGCAAATCAAAAGTCTAATGAAACACCTGTGTAGTTTTGCAACTTCATTTTCTCAGAACACAGTTCTGTGTATATGTGTGAAGGTCTGCATCTGTATCATTGTGTGTACGAGTAGACTGTACAGGAGAGAGAGAACAGAAGAGATGGATTTTAAACTATTAAACAAGCTTGCTTACAGGTTTAGTAAGGAACAAAGTCAATCATCAAACTGGTTTGGGTCATGGTAGTTTAGTGAACTAGAAGTGTTTTGTGAACCACTTTCCTGTATTCCAAGATGCAAATATAGTTTAACTTTGCAATCTGAGAACTTGGGTTTTATCCCAAAGATTGCTGTCATATCATAATGACAAGAATTTTTTCCTGCAGCCATACTAGCATCTTGAAACAAGACCTGAGGGGTATGAACTTCCGTAATACATTTCCCTTTTATTCGTCACTTGTGATGCTTTCTGCTCCTGCCTCCTTAGTTCAAGTTCTTAGTTCAAAATTGATGTTACATGTTGTAACTTGGCAGACGAGGGCATGGAATCTGCTCCATGCTAAAAAGTTCACTTTTGGTTTAAAGGTGACTTATAGGTGAGAACCAGTGATTAATGATTTGAAACAGAAAAGTAATCAGTAAGAATACTGATGCAGACATGTGGCAGTTGTCTTAGTGTACAAGTAATAAAGATGTAGTTGGTTATTTTATTTTTAGTTAGATTTTATTAATGTTTAAATTCTCTAAGTTTTAAATTTGCCTGCGATTTTACTTTTAATAAAATTAAAACTGCAGGTAAAATGAAAACATTTCAGTTGGATCAAATCCTTTCTGTCTCTGTGTGAATTTTGACTTAAATGAAAAATGCCAAAACCATTAGTTTCGGGTTAAAAAATAATTGGTAATTTATTTCTCACAAAAAGAGAAAAGAAATAATATATATTTTCTGAACTAATTATAATAACGATCAGGAACTATTTTTCAGAAGATACCTGCTACTAGAAAGTGTAAGAAAATTGCTGTGCTGTGCAGATGAACGTAGCTGCAGCATGGCTGTAATTTTTATACATTTATGCAATTGCCTGGCAGTTTCTGAAAATATGTAATTGTCTTTTTATTAGAAGATCTTGGTCATTATGTGAACACATCTGTTCTACGGGGATAGCCTGATTAGTGGTGGTATGCAGCTAGTATAGTAATGCTATTAGTTTAATCAAGCCCTTTAATTTCACAGCAGTTACGTGCAGACAGTTGTGCCCCATTTTAAGTGATATATTCAGCAAAGATACCAGTTTGGTAATCACTGATAATTAGCATCTAAATGGCTTCCTTTCTGTTTGTGTGGTTTTGTTTTGTATTTTCACTCCAGTACGCCAGCGTTGAGAAAGATGGTGAGCGGTACATGACCCCAGAAGATTTCGTGCAGAGGTACCTAGGACTTTATACGGATCCACGTTACAATGCTAAAACGGTGCAGCTGTTGGCCGGAGTGGCAGATCAAACAAAGGATGGGTGAGAATTTTGCTTTCCCTTAGACATTTGTAATGCGTTGGTAAATGTGTGAGTGAATGAGTTTGAGAAGTTAATCTTCTAAAATGTAGTAGTGATTTTATTACACTTAAAGCTTATTTAGAGGATAAGCTTTTTTCTGAAGTACAATAAACTGTAAATTTGTGGAGATTGGGAAAAATACGGTGTTTGACATGCATTTTTTTTCTATTAAGATTTGTCTTAATGTGTTTTAACAATTACTACAAATGCAAAAGAAGTTGAACTGCAAATACGTTTAATGTAGTATGGTTGCCTTGGAAAAGTTCTTTCCTGTATACTCACATCTATGATTAAATACTGTGCAGAGTCTTTAGTACCTGTAATTAAACTTGGAAAAATAGACAAGCGTTCTTGTTTCTGTAGTGTGCAATTCAAATCAGACCCTTGAGGTCTTTTTGAAAGTGCTGGCTATTAGGTCAAAGAGACACTAATGACTCTATGAAGGAGAAAGGTGTTTGGCTATTCAAGATAAGGTCACAGCACCTAAAGATTTTCCAGCTCTGCTCACAGATGGTATCACTTGCTTTCAGATAGTTCTCTCAAACTTATTTACACAATGTCCACTCTGCTGAGGTGCTGCCTTTAACTCACTTGGCTTCAAAGGAGCCTTTTCTCTTGCTGTATGCAGACTTCTAGCTTTGGCCTTGGATTGTAGTAGGAAACGTGGACATTGTTGAAGTAAAGTGAGATGTTTAAGATGGATCAGAGAACAGGTCAAGAATCCAGAAGGAAATGGTTATTTGTAGAGAAGAGAGAAAGTTGCTGTTAAAATAGTGTTAAATATGTTTGCAAATATATAGATGTTACTTAATTTAAACTGAACGCCCCTTAACTTCCTTGTGTCTGTGAGTCTGAATCCGGCTTTTGACATCACTTCCATGGTGCTGGTTTTGTGTTTGTTTTCTGCTTTAGAAAATTTTATTAGTTTGCATAGTATCCTGAGCAGCTTGCACAGTACCTGTGCCTTACAAATGAATTTGTGTACGCTGTATATATTTTACACTAAAGGACAAATGTAGGATCTGCTGTTTGATGTAATGTTACATTTTATATAGATTTTTATAATAAAGTGCAGCATTTTGATAATACCTTTAATACGTGCATACATCTGATGAACCCGAATAACCTGTCTCTCTGTTTGCAATATGTGGCTGCAGTTTGTTGCGTTGTTATGGATTGAAGAGGCTGTTTTGTGTGTATCTGTTGAAATAATAGTCTAATTGACGACTAGTAAACCAATATGTTGAGTGTCTTGTTTCTCTGAAAGCTCTTGGTTATCTTTTATGATGTGCATTTCTTCAGAAAATGACCTAAAAGAATCTTTCTTACAGTGAGAAATCAATAATTTGTTTTATTGCTGCAACAGAACTTCACATTGAGGCGTCACTTTTTTGTTGCTTTCTCTGTGAATGTAAGTTTTTGGTGGGTTTTTTTTTGTTTGTTTTTGGTTTTTTAAAAATCTGGGTAATATTTGAAGTGAGATAATAAAATGTGGGTAAGTATGCTTTATATGGGATGCTTTATATCCTTGATATGCTTCTGTATGGGAACAGTGGGAAAGGGAATTACTGCCGTGTGGTCTGCAGTGCAAAATGTTTGTCTGTCTGAATACTTGTTTGAAACTTACTTTCCTAAATGTTTTAATCTATATTTGTGTCTCATCTTTATTTCATGTGAAGACTTTGTTATACCCCCATCATCATAATTGGTTCATTTATTTACTTTTACATTCCCATCCTTCCATTTGTAGTGAGCTGTAATAGATCACAATCCAGACTCTAGCAGCTCTATCTTCTGCACAGAGAGTTTAATCTGTAGCATGAATAATTGTTGTAACCTTCAGCTGAATTCCAGAATGCTTTACATCTTTCCAAGGACTTAAAGTTACTTTATGAAGTCCAAGGAAGTATCAGTAGTCGTGTTCCATTTATACACTTGTAAATTAAAGGACAGCCCAATGTCACACAGCAAGTCAATGAGAAGCTTTGGGTTCTGTTACAGAATTTTATTCCTGTATCTGCTATCATGTTCTCGTAATCTTGCTTGTCCTTCAACTAAATACTCAAAGTGTTACGGGTAGCTTTTCTTTGTTAATATTTTTTGATTTCATTTAGGTTTAAGTTGGGCACTTCATTAAAAAAAGCACATTTTGGAACTGGCTATCTGTAGACATATGTTTTAAAAAATGGTTCTTTTTTCTGATGGTAACTTGATCCTTACTTGACTGTTTGGACTACTGTTGCCTTCTCCCGTTACTACAATACAAGGCTGGTTTGCTTTAGTGGAACTCTGTAAAGTAGCTCTTGAAACATACGAGTCTTCACTTTCAAAGTGTTTATTCCTGATTACGAATGCATGTTCTCAGAAGTTAACGTGACGAGCTCTAAATTAGAATTGGCCTAAACTGCCTTGTCTGCTGTCTGTGTAGTACAGTGGAGTTGCACTGATGCTGAAGGCATTCTTTGTCTTCAGACTGCAGGCACTAGTTCTGAGAGCAAGAGAAATATTCTCTCTGAATAATGTACTTGTATATAAAAAGATAAACCAGCTTCCCAATTATGTAGGTCAGTTAACATTGGTAGGTATTGCAGTTTTAAAATGAAGGATTTTCTTCTCCCTTCAAACCTTCAAAATTTCACAGTAGTCTTTCAAAATTCTTCATTTTAATGGCTTGTTTCTGGGTACTCTTTTTCTCAGCATGCCATTCTTAAAATTTGGAAATGCGTTCCCAAGCTAAATACTGAAGAAAGAGTTGATGTTTCACATAATGGAGAGCCACAACAGAGCTATAGATAACGTCTAAAAGCTATGTTGTGTGGAGAAAAAAGAGCAAAGAGTTGTAGTAGGAAAAAAGGAAAGATAGGAAAGAATTGTAAACACACAGCTTGCTTCGTGTGCTTTTGAAGGGTAATGGTACAGAAGAAATAAGAGGAAAGGGAATTTTAAAAAATGTTACAGATAAAATGAAAGCTGAGTGATTTGATATTGTTAGGGACTCTAATGCAGCGGGTTCACTGAATGATACTTGAGTAGCGATTGGGTGGGAAGCGCCATCATTCTGTTTAATCTAGCGCCTGTTATCTCTGCCCTGATGGATAATGGGGGATCACGGGGGATATCCCTGCTCTTAGGCATTCCAAGTTGAATACATGGAAAGGAAATTGAATGTGTCTGTCTCCTTTTGCTGTAGGCACTGTTAAAGTGAGACCTCTGAAGACGGCTTCTTTCAGGTTCAGGCTTCTACGAATGCATTCTGCAGAGATCGTCACTTGATTCTGTCAGTTATAAAGCTTCCTGGTTAGGAATTAATTTGTATGTCAGCTTTACACTTGTAAGTGAGGTATACTTTGGAATGATAGTATTGACAATCATTTTAAAGGTTATTCTGTTTCTCTAATACTAAACCCTTATTTATCAGCATCATCCTTTGGATGAAATCGACATCGTATCTGAAGAACCCTTCTCACATCTCTGATTTTTGTGCCTAAAGGGTGATAAATTAATATAATAATTCTGTATTTTTCATATCTTAATTCCTTTCAAAATCACCACATTTTAATTGTATTTTTTCTGTATAATGCATATATGCAAGAATGTTATCGTACATAACCTTGTTTAAAGTATCTCAATTCTGTTTTACGTGTACATTCACAGAGAAAAACTAGATAAGCTAATACATAGTGCTTGATTTGTTTTTTCTGTAGGGAGCAGAATTTATAGTTGGCTCTTTAGCAGTAAGCAGTGTATGCATGAAGTAATCAATATGAACTAGTGATTTACTATGAAAAGTACTAAATTCAGATTGATTATGTACGTTTTCTAGGAAAATGTACCATCTGTAGTGGTACTCTTTGTTTTAACAGCATCTACTGAAATAGTAATTTTTTTGTTAATTAAAAAATGTATTAATAGATATCCCATCATTTATTTCTATAAATTGAGCTCAGGAACTTGTAACTGGATGGAATATTCTAAGTGATCAAGCTAAGTCCTGTATTTTAACAAGGATTAAAACACACAATAGTTTTAATAAACCAACTTTGCTTTTAAAACCTAAGGCTTTTGCTTGCAGTATTATGGAGAGGCCAGAGTATACACCTGCTCTAAATATTTTTATGGATATGTGATTTTGTTCTAACGCCAACATTATCCTTTACCTTCTCCTAGCTTAGGCATTGTCTGTCTGCAGCTGTTCTTACATACAGCATTAGGATTCCTTCTAAATGTTTTTTCTGTTAGTCAGAATAAGCTGAGTTCCTCTATAAAAGTTAATTGTGGTTATCCTAATAGGTTACCTGTGCATATATTCAATTCTGAGTTGATATGTGTTGAACACAAGGACTTCGATTCCTATGCAGTGTTCCAGAGGTGTTGTGGGAACCCCGTCTGGGGCTACTGCTGCTTCCTTATCTTGCACAGAAAGTTTTCCTAATGCATCCCCAGTTGCATTTTTCTGTATGGTGACTGCCTTGCATACACATTTCGGGATCCCATGATCTGCTATTACACCCAAATCTGTCCCTGCCTTGGTCATGTCGAACTGTCTTTATGTCCAGATGTTCTTATAGTTTCTTTCTCTCTTGTCCTCAAGTACATGACTTCACCGTTCATGTTATTTTTGAAGTATAGTATTTTTTTATAGTTGAAGTATAACTTTTTCTGAACCTGTTCATTTTTTTATGAATGTTACATGTTTTTAGAAAATACTTATATAGTCTAGTATATTCCTACATGTGCATTAAACTGTATTTTATTTCTCAGTAGAAATACATATATAAGTAATTAGTATAATGACAGCCCTGTAAATTTCATAGTGGTAGAATTTTTGTGGGTTTTTTATGTCTTAATTTTTAAGTGCTGCCTGCTTACATTTATAATGACAAGGTAATCAATTGTAGGTATTCATTGAGAATTGATTATATTTTGTTGTTGATGGATATGAAGAATTCAGTCCTTTTATAGAGGAAGAAACGGTAATGCCTAAAGGTGAAGTACTTAAATTTAACAAATACTTTTTAATTGTCTAGTGTATAGTCTTTTTAATGTTAGAATTTTATTTTAATAATTGGATCATACAGTTTTCTAGAGCATCACACACAAAATGTCATTGCTATTGTGGATAGTTTAAAAAAAAAATCTTTATAACTTCTGTATTTTCCTTTGTAGGTTGATTTCCTATCAAGAATTTTTGGCATTTGAATCTGTTTTATGTACCCCAGATGCAATATTCATTGTTGCTTTTCAGTTATTTGACAAGAGTGGCAATGGAGAAGTAACATTTGGTAAGAATACCTAGTTTAAGAAAGTGATTCTAATAGTGTAAATCATGGTAATGGTTCCTCACTGTTGGTGCATAGATGTGCGTATTGTGCAGTACTGTACTGATTTCCTAAGAGTTTGCATGAGTAAAACATATTTTTCTTTTCATGTGGTACAAGCTTAAGAAATATACAGAAGCAAAATGTGTTTTGGTCTGTCTTCTTGAATCAAGATTTTTCATGTTCCTGAAGTTGTTATCATAGAATCATAGAATGTTTTGTGTTGGAAGGAGCCTTTGGAGGTCATCTAGTCCAACCTCCCTGCAACGAGCAGGGACATCTTCCACTAGATCAGGTTGCTCAGAGCCCCATCCAACCTGACCTTGAAAGTTTCGAGGGACAGGGCTTCTACCACCCCTCTGGGCAACTTGTTTCAGTGCTTCACCATGCTCATTGTAAAAATTTCTTCCTTATATCTAGCCTAAATCTACCCTTTTTAAAATTTAAAACCATTATCCCTTGTCCTGTTGCGACAGGCCCTACTGAAATGTCTGTCCCACTCCTCCTTAAAAGCACCCTTTAAGTACTGGAAGGCTGCAGTCAGGTCTCCCTGAAGCCTTCTCTTCTCCAGGCTGAGCAACCTCAACACTCTCAGCCTTTCTTCATAGGAGAGGTGCTCCAGTATGTCATGGACTTTGAACTCCTTCAGTGATGAGGGACTTTTAAAATGTTCTGGATCTCCACATATCTTTGAGTAATTGTCATTAGATACAGCTCAATATAGAAATGAAGGAGTCTGCTCTTTTGAATTCCTAGTTTAGTGTTCCTTTTCTTGAGGAGCAAATCTTACTTTAATGTTACGAGTGTAATTTACAGCCAGATCATTTATTTGAAAAATAAGAAGAAAATTTGGCCTTTAAGTTTTGTTACTTTTTTTTTTCCTAATCCCATTGGACAGAATCATTTAGGCTAAATGTACTGCTTTATTGTGTGGCTAAATAACTGTTATTAAAGTTGCAGTTTAAGGAGGACTAGGTTTTATTTTTAAAACTTCACATGTTTATGAAAATTAGATAAATCAATGCTAAGAATTTGAATAAAATGGAATGAGAATGACATGTTATTTCTATCCAAAAGAATAAAACTCTCAATAAAGAAAATACAAACTATGCTTGGATTTGTAACCACTTGCTGTTTGTACTATTTCATTCTTATGAAAATTGTTGCAACTTGTTGAAAAAACAATGCAAGTTTCTTTCTTTTTATGGAAACAGGCTGTTTGACTTATGAAGTCTATTAAATTACATCATTAACTGACGGGTCAAATACTAAGCAATTTGGATGCACAACGTCTTGAAAATAAAATCTTCCAGAACATAAGTAAAGGGGAAGTCAGTAAATGCAGTCAGGAACAAGACAAACTACTACAATCAGTGTGGCCACGTTAATAATGGTATATTTAATAATCTCACAAAATGGGATATGCACTTTGTAGCTCTCATGAACACAGTTGAAATAGCTGGTTCCATAAATGAACAAAAAGTAATTTCAGATTGTGTACAAGTTCCTCAACCAGACTGCGGAGTGTTATTTTACACATTATTATATTAAAGGTTTAAAGAACAACACAAACAAGAAAAACTGTAAACCAGAAAGTTACACATTTTCTTCCATATCTTTCTTTCTGAATTTTTCTTTATAAGGCTGATAAATCTTGAACTGGAAACCCTGAATTTAAAATTTATTATCGGTTTCATGGTTTTACAAAATTAATTAGATTGCAGATATCACTCTATTTAATAGTATGTTGTAACAAATCATTCATCCATATTCTTGTACTACATTTCCCACATTTACTGCTGTTTTTTTTGCTTCTTGTTGCTGTTTGTAATGTGGGCTACTTATTTTCACTTCATAGGCATATCATACAAATTAATGTGTGTGGAAAAAATGTGAATGATGATATATTACATGTTCAGAGTTTGGTAATTCTGCAGTCAAAGTCAGTCTTGTGGCCTATAGAGGCTGTTTTATAAATGAGTCCTGCACTCTAATTTTCATTCCACATAAACAGAAAGGCACAGAGTTTACTTTCATGTAGAAGCAGGAGAATATATAAAATTAGGTGTTAAAATTAAAAGTCTTAATTTTTAGAAATATGCTGAAATGGAGTAGTTTTAAGCCAAATGATGTAAGAATTGCTATCAGCCAAGTCAGCTCTCTTCTATGAGTGTGTGATGGATCCAGTCTGCAGATAAACCATGTTGGTTATGGGTGCAAATGTGAGTCAAGATTTTCTAACTCAGATGCAATGCAATGTGGATGTGATTGCATTGATTTCAAAGCTAACTCAAGCCAGTAAGTCTTGCCAGAAGCGGCATGGATTTAATGAGCTTTTTCTGCACTGTGCTACTGGAGCAAGGGGTGGGTGTGCTGGAAGCTGAATTGACAGAACCAGCTTGGGTCTGTTGGGCCAGTAACTTGAGCCCGACACTGGCTTTGCTGGACGTGAGATAATGTCTCAAAATCATTTGGGTATGACTGTGTGGCATTTTCAGAAAATATCCTGATCTCTTCAAATTTCCAGTTATTTGGAGAAAGTTAAGTATATGTGTTGATTTTTAGAGCTGGCTCTGTATTTGAAAGCAAGTTGCTCCAGTCGGGTTCACGTCCCCTTTTTAGGTTTTATTTACTGACATGGACTTGAACCATCCTTGAGCACTTTGGCTTCTTGCAGTGCTCTTGAGCCTCTGGAGCCACTTGTTTCTTCAAATGTTTAGCTTCCAACTCTCCAATGCAGAAAACATTACATTGAATTACAGAGGAACCTCTATCTTATGAGTTAAGAACTGGAAGAGGACAAAGAGTTTATTGTTCTTTAGGAACTATCTGGTAGAAATACTTGTTGGCTGTGCTGTGCTAATCAATGTCTTTGTGCAATATCAGATGTTAATTGGGATTGTTGAAGCGGGAAGCCCTCTGTCACTTCAGTGTCATTTACTTTTGTATTTCTTTGGAACAGTTTTCCAGGAGCTTTGGACATCCAGAAATCCTGTATGAACGACTGCCATAAATGTGCAGATAGTATGATGGCAATATTTGTATAGTAGGTCCATTGCAAGAACATTAAATTGGACCTACTTCATATGAGCAAGCTAGAGCCTGCTCAGTGCCCTTTACATGTTTCAGCTGCACTGGACTTGCTGTGAGCTTGGTGAATAAAAAGCAATAAAGCGTGGGTTTTAATAACCCATTGATACAAGTGACAGTGTAGTTTAAATGACTTCTTAATGATGGAGAAATAGTAAAAAAAGTCTTTCTTTTCCTAGTCAAATGCTTGTACATCTTCACAAATGATTCCTAGGTGAATATTTGATGGGAAATGTGTTGCCGATGAGCCCTTACAATATTGATTTAACCATAAAATATTTAAAAAGTAACAGCTAAAGCTGATAAAGTGATTTTTTTTTCACACATTGTCTTTCTTGTTATTGGTTGCTGTCTGTAGCCAGAGAAGACTGACAACCACTTCGCTTTTTTGATCATGGGATGTGACAAGCTAAGCTACTTAACATGGGTGAAATATTTAAAGCCACTCCATAAAATTAATGCTATTATACTAAGGAAACTTCTTTTTATTGCTATTCTGTGCGGGTCTTTTGACCTGCATTCAGGTTAAAGCAAACCTGAATATTAAATCTGCTCAAGCTGTTTGGTTTGCTTCGATGCTGAAGCAGATGATCCCTACTGTGGATAAAAGGTGCAGTCTGTGACTGTCGCTGAAACTCCTCTCTAAACTAGGTTGTCTAACTGGAAGTAAAAGGATCCTTTGTAATTCCTCTTTGGCAAACCATACAGTGATCTGGACTGTATCACTCTTAATTGGAATGTACAATTTCAAGGCTTTTTGCAGCTGTTCTTCCTTGTAGAGTCACCACAAAGAACGCCATTCTCTGATAAACTGGGCAATTTCAGAGACATTTTTATTAGTTAACTATCCATGCTGGTATGGATAGAAAGATAGAGGTAAATTAATGAGGTCTTGAAACAGTTTTGCTGCCTCCATGTTTGTGATTCTTCTGTATTCAGAATTTTTACATTATTTTGGAGATAAATGGGAAATATTTATGGAACTGAAAGTAAGGCTTTTTAAAGCATCCTGCAGTTCAAAGTCTAATTAAAAATATTTTGCAGAGTATAATGGCCTCTTTAAAGGCACTGGGGGGAGTAAGGGGATGGGATACCTAGTAAATCAACTGTGTGAAAATTACCATGGTATTGGTGAACTGAAATGATAAACATCAATGTAATAGTTTCAGAAGTTGGGTACACAGTGATCCTGAAATCTCGTCCGTCTATTTTCTTTAGCAAATTTTAATCTAGGAGAGAAGGTTCAGATTTCCCTTAATCAGGTCATAGAGTTTGAGAATGCTGGAAGAAGGTGAGTGAGAAGAACGAGAGTGGGGAGTTGAATAGATGTTGTTATAGTCCTTTGCTTTTGAGTATCATTCCTCCAGAAACACAGATCACTCCTAGTACTCATTGCTTCCCCATTTCCAAAAGAGGACTTGGATTGACAATGCTAGCATTTGAGTTTAATAGTAAGAGATCTGCTTTATAAAACATTACTTGCAAGCAAAAGGCAGGAAACCTTTTAAAATGTAAACAGAATTCTCAATGCCATGCCTACAGATCTGAGGATGTAAGAAAAACACCATATTTTTATCAAGTGTGCTGTAAACTAGAGCTGCTATTTTTCTTGGCTTTCTGGTAGTCACAAGTTAGTTGCCTGTTTTCAAGATGTCTTTTGCTTAACACATGCATTTAATGTAGGAAACACCACTGTATGTTATGACTTTCTTTGTCCTTAGGGGTTTTTTGTTTGTTTGTTTGTTTATTTCCTGTTGTATGATTCTTTCAAGCTTAAACCACAGTTTTAAACACTTGTGAACAGTGCAGGATGGGAGCCCCTCTTTGGTTTTTATGATAATAATATAGCATTAAGTTCAAAACCATAGTTCAGCAAAAGGGAACAGAAAAAAGAACTCCACATTATAACATTGACAGTTTGTTGTTATGCCTGTCACTAATCTTAACCTTAAACACAATCACTAATCCTTTTAAAATAAGAGTAGAAATACAATGTGACTATTTCTAGTTTAGTTCTCACTTGTGATTTTGCTCTCTTGTCATTTTGTATTATTTGCATTTAGATAACTCTTATACTTCTTTTGCATCAGGTACTACCAAAAAAAAAAGTCTTTTTGCCTTTAACTATGATTTTCTGTTTTACTATTGAAAATGAAAGTATGTAAAATTTGCTGTTAGCAGAAATAGTGAAAAGTAGCAACACAGAATATGTTAAACTGCATTACGTACGTTGAAGCTGCAGTACGTGCAGATGGGACTCTAGATGATTGAGTAGATTGATTTTAAACAAATTAAACAACAAACCTTTAGCATACTTATGCTAGTACTTAAAACGATCATATTTATATTTCTGTGTATTTAACAAGCATGATTGATGTTCCATCACTGGCGAGGAGGGATGCCGAGCTCTGTTAACAGGCTGATGGCACTGGAGTTGTGTGAGGTTTCCACACTGCTTCTTGGGGAGCTGATAAGTCAAGTGAATAGGTACTACCTCAAGTAGTACCATTTACCTGGGGTACTGAGCTCATCCCTACCATGGGCCATCAACAAGACTCCATAGTGCTTATAACTTGAAGTATTCTTCCTCCTCCTGTGAAATTCAGTATTGCCTAAAAACTTTGTTTTTCTTGTATCGGTTTTCTGAGCCCGATAGGTAATGATGTTTTATGGAGGTCGAGCCAGTCGGATATGCTGCCTGCAGATAGCTCCTAGCATCTATAATTTGTTTAAAATGATTGGGTGGGGAAATTCTGAAGCAATCTTGAGAAAATGCATGTTGCCTTGGAGGTAACGTACTAATGCACTAGAGTAGTAGGTTTATTGTTCCTGGGGCCAGTGGTAAGTTGAGTGTGTCATCAGGCTGCTGACTTGTATGCGTATCTGAGGAGAAAATGCATTGCTAGAAGCCTGGAAAGAAAGTTATCAGCTCAGTAGGAAAGAATTCCACTATGGAAAGGTGAGCAAAGAGTAGGAGAAGACATTAGTAAATGAGCAACGTGTATTGACAGGGACAATGAATGCATTCTGTAAAATGTCATACTGAAATGAAAGGGTTTAAAAATAATTTGCTGTTTGCCCCCTGCAGAATAGCTCTGTTGGAAATTTGAAGTACTCGTAGTTTATCTTAATTTAGAAGCATTACTGGGTTTTGACTGAGAGAGATTAAAAAAAAAAGGCAAAAACCTGCAGCATCTGTACCTTAACGCTACCTGTTTTCTTTGTTGGCAGTGCTTTGCTTCTGCTGTGAAAAAAAATAAATTAAAAATAAGACATTTGATCATCATTCAAAGTGGTGAAAGTGTCAGTGATGATGACATTATGTCTAATTTCTGAAATGTGGTTGTCTGTTTGCTGCTTCTCATCACACAAGTTGTCAGTTGTGATGACTATTTCCTGTAATACAAGAGAATAGCCAACAAAATTGGATTAAAAAGGTATTCTTGATACATTGCAGAGGAAGCATCGCTACTCTTGGGTAGAAGTAGTAAATTTTAGTGCTTATCTAGAGAATCCCAAATGGCTTTGGAAAATTGTACTTGGAGTTTCAGTAGTTTTAACTGTGTCAGTTATTCACAACAGGTATGCAGTTTCGCTCCCGTACCCCAAATGTTTCATGAACTAAACCAACACTGAATTAATGAAGCATTAGATACAACAGCGTACCCTTAAAACTTGGACTGCTGTAACGTGGGCAGTATGCATTACCGATTGTGAGTGATTGCCTGTGGAAGAAAAATGGAGGAGGCACCTCGATTGTCAGAGAAGCAGCAGGCTAATCTGGGTATCATTTTTTAAAGTTAGTTAGCCTCTGCTGGGATTCTTCAAGTACCAGTACACTCAACTGTTGAATAGACATTTATTAATTCATTTCCCAGTGTTATTTTGATGTGCTGAAGAATCTTGTGATGTGTGGATGACTAGTTGTAAACATTAAGAATGAAAAAGCAGTAATGTAGGAAATGGATTCTTGATTGCTTAAGAAGTATACAATTCAATGCTTGCATGAGAGTTATGAACAGACCAAGGGCTTAAGTCTTATTAAAAATAATTGGAAGATCTGTCCATGTGAGCATGTATGAATAATTTCTTACAAGAAAAAAGTGAGGTGTTTTTTTTTTTTAACCTTTCTCTAAGTTTACAAGAAGCAATCACTGGAAACAGTTGAAAACACAATTTAAGTTTTCTGGCTGCTTCAGCATGTTCTTTCCTGAGTTTTCATTAGGAGAACTCAGTGTGTATTAAATGTCAGTTTTACAGATGTGTAACAGTCACTAGTTGGCACCCTGGTAGTTTGAGATTACGTATTCAAAGGGCAGATTGTGGCCAGTAAGTGATTTAACTGTAATTTAGGCCTTACTTAAAGGTCAAACATAGACTAGAGTGAAAAAAAAAGTTTAAACCATAGTTTCCACTGCAAAATAGGCTAAAGGAGTTGTTCAGGTAAACAAGAAACTTAAAAACCTACCCTGACTACTTGTAATTGTCCACTCATATCTATTCACTGATATCCTCCCTTATGAGGAGCGGCTGAGGGACCTGGGGCTCTTTGGCTTGGAGCAGAGGAGACTGAGGGGTGCCCTCATTCCTGGGGATCCATTGGGAAAGGGCAGTGTCAGGAGGAAGGAGCCAGGCTCTGCTCTGCTCTGTGATGTCCAGTGACAGGACAAGGGGCAATGGGTGCAGCTGGAGCACAGGAGGCTCAACCTGAACGTGAGGAAAAGCTTTTTTACTGTGAGGGTGGCAGAGCATGGCCCAGGCTGCCCAGAGAGGTTGTGGAGTCTCCTTCTCTGCAGACATTCAAAACCCGCCTGGCCGTGTTCCTGTGTGACCTGGTCTGGTGATCCTGCTCTGGCAGGGGTTGGACTGGATGAGCTTTCGAGGTCCCTTCCAACTCCTCTTATTCTGTGATTCTGTGATATCAGTGTGCAAGGTGAAGATAAGAAAATGAGAGATAAAGCACTCAATACCTACTATCAGACTATTTTATTTCACCATACTTCTGTTCAAAGTTTTGTCTGTATCAAAGAGGTGTGTTTTCAGCTAAAATATTTGTACTTTGTTTTAAATGTAAGCTATATGCCACGTTTTATTTGGGTTGGTAGGAGATTATAGGTTAATTGATTAACACAAATCAATTGAGGTACTTTGAGGTAGATTATGAAAAGTGCTTACACGGTATGGATAAAAGTTCAGTTACACTGTTTATGTGGTTGGATAATGTGCACAAAAAGCAGGCTTGTTTTGCAGCATGGCAATGCTGTGTATGAATAACATGCTGTTTTTTCAGATGAGGTTTTCGACTGCATTCAGATAATACGTTTGGCACTGAGAGTTCAGTCGTACAGTGTACACAGGGAGAATTCCATATTCTGAAATGACAGCTTTTTTCTTTACTTCGTTTGAAAGAGGACATCTCTATCTTCACTTATCTTAAAACATTTTAATAACTGAGACTACCAATTATGTTTTATAGGATTTGATTTTTGTGCTAAGGCCTTATCAAAAGCTTTTAATAAGGTGGTTTCTGCTGAGTTAATGATATGTTTTAGATGGCATTTCTTATACCTATCTTCAATAGACATATTCAGACAGTGTGATTGTAATAATCAAGTTTCAATCAAACCATACTTAGTATGACAACTGTCGCGTGAGATTGTAACGCAGGTATTCGTGCTCTTGATAAAGGGCTTAATTTGACTCCTAGCAGAGATGGAGAACCACTATTGATTTTTCTATCAGAATGCAAAAGAGCTCTTATTTGTCATATATGAGGGGAAATTGCATCTTAATTAAAACTAAATGAAACACTCACTCCGAGGTTTTATGCAGTAATACAGAAGGTATCACGTTGTGTTGCAAATATGTTCTTATACAGGTCTGTAAAGGTTCAGTTAGCAATTATTCTTAACAGATTAAAATGCTTCTTAAACAGCTGCTTAAAACATCATTTGTTTGTATCCTTCCTGGAATGTTTGTAGATTTACTGTACCCCAAAGCTCACTTGTTGTTTTTCCCTTCCCCAAAGCAAATGTCAAAGAAATATTTGAGCAAACTATTATTCATCTTCAAATTCCCTTCAACTGGGACTGTGAGTTCATTCGACTGCATTTTGGACATAACAGGAAGAAGCATCTTAACTATTCAGAGTTCACTCAGTTTCTTCAGGTCAGTTGTTAACCTTCTTCCAAAGCAGAACTGACATTCATTTTCACTTCTGATAATACACTAATACCTTTACAAATTTTGAGCTGATTCTGGTAGTGAGAATCATTATCTGTTACTAATCCTGACAGTTCTGATGAACTGATATTTCTCCATACCAGTTTTGTAAGTAGTATGTACTCGTTGTAATTTTACCTTGAATACCATCCTAGAAAAGAATGGGACTAAATATACTGTTAATGAAATTAACCATTTTAGTCATGTTACACTGGATCGAGGGTCTGCTTTTTCTGCTGTAGGAATTTAATAGCAAATCTGGTCTGTACCAGAAAAAGATTGCATCCGTAATATAACCAGTTGTTATTAACCTTATAAACTCCCATACAAAGGTTTTAGCTTCTTTAGCGTTTCTTTTAGTTTTACAAACCTTATTCTAATACTTACCCTTTTTTTCTCTCACTGGCATGCATGCTACCACACTTATATTGGGAATTTGGTCTTAAATGCCGCCAACGTCATGGGAGGTAAATCTGCTTTCCTGAGATGTTGCTGAAGCACCTTCTAGGGATCAGGCTTTAAAGGATCTCACTCCTAGAACTGGACTTTGTGCTAAGCCAAAAGGTTACAGTACAACTTGAACATTATACTAGAAGGAAGTAAAGGAAGATGTCAGTTATAAAGGACAGAGAAAGAGAAAAGTAGGAGAAATGTACATTATAATTCAAGAGAAAGGAGTTTGCAAAATTGTAGGTAATTGCACTGAATTCCATAAATTAGCATGCAGTGATCACCTCATGATATTGCTTGTTGTTTTCTGTCCAGTAGATCTGAAGAAAAATAGATTATGCCCTTCCAGAGCTGGCCTTTGGTACAAAATAGTTTTGGACATACTGTCTTAAAAGTAGGGAATGATAATGCGCTTTGGTATAATCTGTAATTATTGTCCAGGATAAAGCTGATCTAGAGCAGATTCTAGAAAAGCATATATAACTAGATAGGATCTGAAGTCTCTATTGTAAATTGAGATACTGGGGTTTGGCACAGTCTTTCAAGGCTGCAGTATAACTGGGAGTTACTTTCAAGAAATAAACTGTCCTGCATTTGATAGTACATGTTTTAAGTGATCTCAGGCACAAACCTGGGACACTAGTGCAGAAAAAAATCAGATTTCTAGTGAGAAGAATCTTTTTGTTGAGAACTTAGAGCAGAGGGATTAATACCTGTTCTGTTTTAATGTTTATTATTCCAAGATAGTAATGTAAGATACAGGAATCTCTTACTGTCATCATACAATAAAAAATCCTTTTAGGGAAGGGTAGTATGGACTGCAGTAATTTCAACATGTACACAAGTTGGATATTGTTGTCCCTCCTTTTAGATCAGGTTGTTTTTCTTATTTGGTCTAACAGCATCTTGTGGGGTTTGAAACTTGGATTGGAGCAGGCTTCTTGTACCCTGATCTAGAAAACCTTGATCTTGAGGTTACAAGACTTGAGAAATTACTGTAAAGGTGATATAAGCTAGATAGTTTGCCCTCTTCTTATTGTCTGTCAGAACATGGTTATTATTTTAGCTGCTTCTAGAGATCTGAATGACAGCTGAATGTGCTTTATTGTTTGCTTGAATAGAAGGAAACCACTTTTTCTGGACATAGAATTTACAACCATTGTTAGTATCTTGAGGTTACTGCATTGTGCTTTATATTAAGGTTTTTACAGATTGCATAGGAATTTTAAATTGCCTGAAATGAGTGACCATTTCTGACCTTAGGGGAGGTAGCTGCTGGGGGCAATCTAAATCTGTGTGATATAATTTTCACTGTCCTCCTGTTTATTTTCAAGTACTTTTCCATGAGTTAGTTTATTATAGCCCAGTCATATTTCATCTTGGATGTGTAAGTGATCAGCTCACTTTGAGTCTTTAGGATCAATATCAGAAATTACTCTAGCAGTTAAGTATTTAATAAAGGAGTAGACAGCAGGCAGGACATGGGTATGTGAAGTTTATTTCTCAAATCATTTAGTGAAAGTACGTATTTACTTACAGTTGAATTGAGGCTTTTCTTTGACAGAGGAATGGTTCTGTGGATAGAATCGGTACGCAGACTTCTTGTTTTAAGTTTAAGGCCTTTAAGTTTAAACTGCAGTTGCACTATGGTCTACATGCACAGATATATTCAAGCATGCTGTAAGAATATGAAATTAGAGTTTTGTGAACAGTGAGTTACAGGATTTGTTTCTAATCTGCTCTTTCTAAATACTCATTACAGGAGTTGCAGTCAGAACATGCAAGACAAGCTTTTGCACTGAAGGACAAAAATAAAAGTGGTATGATAACTGGGCTGGACTTCAATGACATCATGGTTACCCTTCGCTCGCATATGCTGACTCCATTTGTGGAAGAAAATTTAGTTTCAGTAAGTGTGAAGAAAAGTGCCTTGAATTCAGGGTTTAATAGCTGTAATGTGTGAAGATGTTATTGCTTCTCTCCCACTTTGTCTTCTACCTGTTTATCACTGTCTTGGTGCTAGAGATTCTCACCTTCATGGTAGAGGGAGCAGGGTGAAACCTGGCAGCTCTCCTTGGCTGCAGCAGTGGGAAAGTTTGGCAGCCTCCTTTACATGCTTCAGGTGCCACTGGAAACAGTTTGAGTTAGACTACTACACTGTCCACTAAAGCAGGGCAAACTGTACTCGGCACAGAAAGAACATTCATTTAGGAGAAAAGCATCTAAATTTTGTATTTGAAGATATGTCAGGTCTCAAAAGGTGGAGATTACTTGGAGTTTTGTCCTTTTATGTACTCTCGCATTCTTTTTCTTACTAGAATTTGGAAAATCCAGTGTGTAGATTCTAGAGGTAGAATGGTTACAGCTGTGATAGTCTGGCAAGATCTGTAGGCAAAGTAACGACATAAAACTTATAAACTAGAAGTATATAGTAAAAAAAGTATATAAGAATGAAAGTTTTATAAAATATAAAGTTATAACTTTTATTTCACTCTTTTACCTATAAATCTTGCCTGGCTTAACTAATAAGGTATACCATCTTCCATAAAATCTACAGTATCCAGGAACTTTAGACTTTGAAATAAATGGTTACTGCTGTATGTGATGCGAGAAGTCAGTTAGTGTCTTTGTCTAAAGTAGCATTTACATGCATTTCTCTGTTAGAAATAGAGTATTAGAAAAACCTTCAGTGACAGGATGTGTATCAGATAGATTGAATAATCTACTTATATGATTATTTCCTGATCATTTTCTAATGTTCATTTTTTACCAAAAAGTGGTATCCTCTCTAATAATTCTCCCTTCATCTTTCTATTAAAAATATCTTAAAATTATAGGAATAGAAAGATATCTTTAATTCTTTCCTTATTTGCCCAAATGGATGTTTCTGTAATTTGTAATAAGATGTTGTAAAAGGGCTAAAGGCACTTAACTGCATTCATTTAATTTTTAAAGGTAGCCGGTGGAACTGTTTCACATCAGGTCAGCTTCTCCTATTTCAATGCATTTAATGCTCTTTTGAATAACATGGATCTTGTTAGGAAGATATACAGTAATATAGCAGGTACAAGAAAAGACGTTGAAGTCACGAAAGGTAAAGTATATTTCCTACATTTTATTATTTATTAGTTCTATCCAGTTTGTGATCTGATGTTGCACATGGGTTAAGGAAAGTAAGAAGCTGCAACAGTGTGCAAAGTTAGGGCTCCTGTGAAATTATTTAAAGGGTGCTTTTCATCCTTACAGGTTAGTAATGATTTTCAAGTAGCTCCTTAAGGAGAAGAATTTGGATTCAGACAGAAGCCTTGTTGGCCTTATTAGTTTGAGTGGGTAACTGCAAGTCAGTGCATTATTGAGGGTTTTACCTGTCCTTGAAAGGAATGCAAGGTTGCTTAGAGATAGGAAGTTCCTATGGAGTATGATGGAATGGGTTAAGTTTGAAAATCCATTCTCAGTAATCTCCAGGTTGTTTTAGCTCTAGTTCATTTATTCCTGATTAAATCTTTTTTAGAAAAATGGTAATCATTTATACCTTACTGCTTACTTGCCTGAGTGGTTTTATATATTGTTGACGTCTGTTAAGACGTAGTTAATCCCTGTGCATATGAAAGGTTGCTGTATTTCAGTCTTGCCGCAGGCATGAGTAGATTGCGTTTGTAGTAATTTTATGGTAGATTTTATCACCAATTTTATTACCTGTATGGATGGGACCAGCCAAGCCCATGTGTGGTAAAAAGCATGCCAAGTTCTTCTTTTCTTCTTTGTCTGGCTTATGTTCATATGTTCTGCATACCCCTAAAAGAAAGCATACAGTGCCTGTTCTCGTCCTCCAAATTTTGCTAACGAATTGCCTAGCAATGATTTTTGGTGCAAATGCATAAATACATCTTGCTTTGGTTTGTGTTGTGAAAAAAGCTACTGTGTTTTCACTGCTCTGGCTTGTTTACTGTAGCTTGCTAAGTATGTCACGAGCATGTCATGTAATTTGGCTAGATGGACACCTGAGCGTCGGGTCATTCAGAGCTAGCAGAGGAAGACATCTGACATGGTGGCAATAGATGAGTCGGTTGCCCTTACAGCTGTGAACAATGGGCCGTTATTCTGTTCTGTTCTGTTTTGCAGAACTTCATGAATCACAAATCGTGATGTGTTTTTTTAAGCTTGCTAATATGCGGATTTTTGTTGACTTTGATGAACTTTTACCATAGATCAAAGTTGTGTTGTCAGGCTTGCTGTGTGTTGCAAAGGTCTATTTCAGGATAGAAATTGTTTTGAAAATATCTTTTCCCCTTCCATTATGGATTTTGCTTCTTGGTGATAGATTTCATTTTTATGACATTATTTGTGAACAGTTAAAGCAGAAATTTGACAAATAACACAATTGTTTTACTTCTCTTTCCCTTTTAAATACAGAGGAATTTACCCACTCTGCAATCCGATTTGGGCAAGTTACACCACTGGAAATAGATATTCTCTACCAACTTGCAGATTTATACAGTGTTACTGGGTAACATAACAATTAATTTTATCATTTTACAGTAATTATTATGCTGTTCTCTGTGTGTAAACCACTAATTTTCATCTTAATTTTAAAACATTTTGTGTCTCATTGTATTTCATTACAGTAATTTATTAAATGTAAGCTGACTTTGGTGCATGCATGGATTTTGCAAATGAGTTGTGTACATCAAGCACAAATATTAATTGTCATATTATAGGTATACATGTAAACATAGGAAAATACATTATGGTGGTCTCAAAAGACTACAATACACTGATTTTATTAACTTGAAGTATTGATGATGTTCTACGTTGGTCTTTAACACCTGGGAAATCTTAGGTAGGACTTCCCAGAAGTAGTTTGTGTATTACTTCCTTTATTACTAGTAGTCAAGAACTTGCTTCTGAATAATCCAGGCTCCCTTTTATCTCCACTGGGCTACAAGAAGAGAATGCCCTTCTAACTCCAAGGATTCAAGAAGTTCAGGGAGGTTCAGGGAGATTCAAGGACAGGGAACTGCTGGAGAGAGTCCAGCGTAGGGCTACAAAGATGATCAAGGGAGTGGAGCATCTCCCTTCTGAGGAGCGGCTGAGGGAGCTGGGGCTCTTTAGTTTGCAGAAGAGGAGACTGAGGGGAGACCTCATTCATGTTTGTAAATATTTAAAGGGTGAGTGTCACGAGGATGGAGCCAGGCTCTTCTCGGTGACAAACAATGATAGGACAAGGGGTAACGGACACAAGCTGGAACACAGGAGGTTCCACTTCAATTGGAGAAGAAACTTCTTCTCAGTGAGGGTGACAGAGCCCTGGCCCAGGCTGCCCAGAGAGGTTGTGGAGTCTCCTTCTCTGCAGACATTCAAAACCCGCCTGGACGCCTTCCTGTGTAACCTGGTCTGGGTGTTTCTGCTCCGGCAGGGGGATTGGACTGGAGGAGCTTTGGAGGTCCCTTCCAATCCCTAACGGTCTGGGATTCTGTGATTCTTTATAGCAGTGCAGCAGACTTCTTAGACATGCATTCAAATATAACAGGTGGTTTTTTTAAACTTGGGATGTATTCTGTGTGGCCAAGAACACTGTATCAAATATGTTTGATGCTTTATCTAACAGTAATTTGCTTTTCTCTGCCTTGTGTAAAGGCGCTTAACTTTGGCAGATATTGAGAGAATAGCACCGCTGGCAGAAGGTGCATTACCTTACAACCTGGCAGAACTCCAGAGGCAGGTAGGTAGAAGTGATAGATACAGTAAAATTGCTGAAGTTAAGTGAACGTTTCCATGTACTTACATATGGAAAATAAGAATACACTTGAAACAGGTTCCTAACAAGTGCAATGTGCTGTATGTATTGCTATAAGGATAGATGGGGCAAACTATTGAGTATGTGTCTAAACAAGATACTAGATTTCATATTGAAGAATGGCCTATTTAGGTATGAGCTTGTTGGAAACTTGTATACCTTACTGTGAATCCATTTGTTCACTCCTGAAAAGGCCTTTCACGTCATCTCTGTAATTATAAAATTATTTTTAGGTAGTAAAGAATAAAAGTATTAAATGCAATGCTTATAAATGTGTTTGAAAATTTGGATGAAATGTCTTGACCATTTATCTACAATGATAATTGAACTTTACTGTACTTGTTTACTGTACTTGTTGACTACCTGATCACCTGTGCCTTGTTTGCCATGTATTTGCCCGTGGATGAGGGGTCCTAGGAGTCTGAAAATGAAAGCTTGTCTTTCATTCATAAAAAGCCTTTTATTTCTCAGCTCACTTTTTATGCATATTGCAAAGAGGTTCCTTTAAGCACTTATATCCACTACAAAATCTAGGATATGTATCAGTGGCAGCAAGATCTTGAATTATTTCAACTGCTATGGTTGAAAAGTTGTCCTGTGTGGAATACAGCAAGTCTTGCATATGAGACTTCCAGTGTGTTTTGGTTACTGTTCGTACAGGTGGATTTGATCATTGAGTTCTCTTGCAAACAAATTGGTCTGAAATGCAGTGTCTGACACCCGCTCTGTTGTCCTTAGGAAATCAGACATATCTGAGCCAATGGAGTAAGTGTCCAAAACCTACTTAATGGTAACAGCCTCCCTATGGATTCCTCAAGAGAAGAATGGTGGAATGGATTGGCACAGAAATGTGTATATCGTGTTTATCCAGACTAATGAGAAGCATTTTTGATGAGGTTTTGTAATTACATTCCCAACTGCCGACTGTAGTTTTAGTTGGTGTCTTTGTGGCACGCAGCTTTCTGAGTAGACAAAATACTAACTGGTTTGTTCTACACTTCAGAATTACCTTTGTAGCTTGGCACTGTTATAAAATGAGCTCATTGATTAAAGTTTCACTCATCACTAGAACAGAATATACTCTTTTCACACTCTTGTAGTAATACATTGTATTTTCATCATATTCTGCATTGAGGGAGCACAGCAGAAAGCAAAGTAATGTAATTTTCTTTGTTTTATAAGCAACAGCTTTTTACTAGACCTTATCCTAAGCTAACCTTACATTACCTTATTTAACTGTATCGACAAAATGAAAGATACCCCTTTCAGGAAGAGAGAATGTAATCCCAGTAAGGTCTGGACAGTAAGGCTGTCCCTGGAAAATGAAAACAAGTCTGTAATCACTTTTATGTGATTTAAAAATTCATTCGTAAAGGAAAATCTAGATTTTTACATAAACTCACCCTATCTTGGTAGATTTGGTGGAAATGGAAATTAGCCTGCTTTCAACCGTGTTTACTTTATTGTCAGTTTTTTCATCGTGTAGGATTTTCTTAAAGCCTAGCAGCTGAATATCCTATAAGGATGACAGCTACAGTAATTTTCTGTTTATAAATATTCATGATTTGAAAGCTATAGCATTAATTACATTCATTTCCATATCCCTCTGAACACACAAGTAAACGGCAAACTTTGTGGACACTTATTTGATAATATGAAAGTGCATTTCCTTCGCAAAGAATTTGATTGTTAACATCCAGCGACACACTCATTAAGATTAATGTCTGAATGTAATGATTGGATTTTGATGAGGACTCTCTGGAACTTAGAAGGGAAAAAAAATAGCCTCAGAACAGCTAAAAGGAAGCAGGTGTGCTGAACTAGGAGAAGTTTTTTGTGGTCTGAATAACCAGTCCTGTTTCTAAGCCTTTTTGGGGTAGTATTATTGCATGTGTCTTCTATTTACATGAATCAAAAAAAGATATCTCTGTATTTTAGAGTTTATTTTTGTGGTTATTTTGTTCTATTGTGATTTTTTTTTTAATTAAGATCAGGAAAAATGTGTGAAAAGTGTTTTGAGACTAGTGAGGACATTCTTCAGATTTATTGCTTGTATGCTTGATTTATGCTTTTTGATCCTGGTCCATATGCGCAGTTTACTGTGTTGATGCTACCCAGAGTTTCTCTGTTCTTCTCTGTGAAGTTATATTGTTGCAGGATAATGTCTTACGGAAGGAAATCGTGGTAACTCCATCTTGTTCTTCTGTGGGAAAACCATGTAAAATATGCCTTATGTTTTTTTGCAGGTAGCGATCCCATCTTAATCTCGTAGGCTTTTGTCCTACATTGTGTACATACAGTGTCACATTATGCAATAAGGGCAAGGTTTTGCACATCCAGTGTAATACCAGTCCAGGGTAGCTTACTCTGAAGTACATCCTCTTTTTCTGTGGCTGTTCCATTTTCCAGAGCTTCAGTAAGCTGCATGTAACTTAGCTAAGTAGCCTTGGTGAGCTGGCTGTGAGATGCGCACGTGGTCACCTTTGTGAGGAGCTCCTCGTGTGCGCAGAGCAAAGCCTGCCAGAGCTGTCTGAGGTCTAGACACGTTCCAGCTGTGCTGTCAGGAGCGCGTCTGCTAAAGATACAGGGTGCTTTTAAGAAAAACAGGTTTGTGTTTGGGACATGGGCTTTAGTGTGTATCTGCTTTATTATGGAATTTAACAGGTAATATCTTAGCCCTTTATATAACCCAGACAAGTTATAGTGCATAACAGAAATTCTTTTCTGATCTCCTTACTTACGTTTGGAAGAAAATTTGGCCCGTCTTGCGTACTTTATAGTGCAAGCTTGTGAGCGCTGACATCTTGTTTATCAGTTACCTTGTTTCTAATAACAGCTAGTAATATGATTATGAGTCTGCAAATATTTTCTATGCAGACTTGTATGTATTTCGAACACTAATACTTCATAGTCGTGTGTGTGATTGAAGTGAGTGAGGTCATCATTCTGTCTGTAAATGATCAGCTGCCTGTGAAGAATACTCTGGGGAATAATTGACTTGTTGCTTGTGTTGAAGACATGAAATGTCATGATTTTGCTACGTATTAATGTATATGTAATCTTAACATATATCCCTTGCTCATAGATGCTGTCTGTGAGATACTGAATTCCTTTTGAGTTACTGAATTTTATCTCAGCCAAAAAGGGGGTTCAATGCCTTTCAGATTCAAAGGCAACAGAATGGAAAGTAGCAAAGTTCCTTTTAGTTTCTATCTACTTTTTCTTGCCCGTAGTTGTTTTGTCTGTACTAGGAGTATGTAAGGAAGAACATTTTCTGAGAGGAGCATTTGAAAAATGTGCTTCATTCATTAGGTGAATGGAAGTTACACAGTAATTTCTTTTTTTTCCCCTTTTAACTGAAGGCTACCAATTTCTATCAGATTCTTTCTGTAACACTACAGAAGCCAATTCACAGGCATTTTTGTTTTCCCGTGCAGATTTTCAAACTTCTTTTATTTTTCTCTTTTCCTTACACAGCAATCTTTTGGAGAGCTAGGCAGGCCTATCTGGCTCCAGGTAGCTGAGTCAGCTTACAGGTTCACTTTGGGCTCAATTGCTGGAGGTGAGTAGTATTTCTGGCTTCTTTTTTCAAGCTTGGGTTAGTTTAACACTGTCTTGCCAGACTACTTGGTCTCATCTGAGGTGTATTTCTTGGTTATACATGTGAAACGCTGGAGGGTGGAACCACTTTTGGTTGTGCCATTCCCTTTCTTCTCTTACCACTTCTGTTCCAGTGTCCCTCCACAGTCCTCTGAAACTCCACTCCAGTAACAGATTTCCTTACTGGTAATTCAGGCTGGTCTTTGTTCTACACCCCTTGTTTCATGTAATAGTGTAATCCATTCTCCTTGAGAGTTTCTTTCTAGACTTTCAGTATTGTCCTTTCTTACTTCCAATGTATCAGAGATTTTACCAGCTTCTATATTCTTTGTGTTTAAAGAAATGTAGAAAATCATGATAGTAATTATATACTACACCAACAAGGCTGTTGCAGAAATAATACCCCAAATGCTTTCTTACAGCCGTTGGTGCCACTGCGGTGTATCCTATAGACCTGGTGAAAACTCGTATGCAGAATCAGCGCTCCACTGGTTCAGTTGTGGGAGAGTTGATGTATAAAAGCAGCTTTGACTGCTTTAAAAAGGTTTTGCGTTTTGAAGGCTTTTTTGGTCTCTACAGAGGTAAGTGAATAAAAAATATCTATGTCAAATCAAGGCTTTGCTGATTATTTTTTTTAATACCTCAACAGCTAGTTTCTTATGGGAAAACCAGGAAACTTGATATCACGTACAATTTTGCTTCTGTTTCATAGAGCTCAATATTTATCTCGCCTTGAGCGCTCTTCACTATAAACAATTGCTGGGGAAAACTGGGCATTTTTCTTGTTGTTGCTGATTTGCTCCTTGCTGCTTAGGTTGTTCACAGTCCTAATTTCTGGAGTATGGGTGTTATGGACATGATTGTTATCTCACAAACTGAGGATTTTCACTTTTGGCTGAGGGCAGACACGATTTGCAGATTAGCATCTGAGGAATAAAGATCCGTTTTACTGCAGATATGTTTTGCTAAGAGGCAGAAGACATTTCATTTTGAAATGGACCTGGTAAACTGGATGCCGAATCTTATGCTTCGTACTTTTGCAAGTAGTGGGGCTTGTTTTATGATTTTATTCTGTGAACACGAAATTGCATCCTGCTGCTGTATTGTGTTGCTCTGTTTTACTTCAAAATATTAACAGCGAGACTCTTAAAAGTTGTAATTTAATAAAAGAAAAAAAACCTTCTCTAAAATACAGGTTAAGAATTCAAAGCAGCTTTTTAATCTATCGGTTAGACTAAAAGCTATGTTATATCCTGTTTTACCTTAGGAGATTCTGAGAGGGTTTTTATCGCATCAATAAGGACTTACCTAGAGAGTACATTCTAGCCAGTCATCTGAAATGGATATTTAGTAGAATTATCTATTTTCCATTGTAATGTCACATAAATTAATGGAGTGCACAATTGTCATAAAGATCAGTAAGGTGTTTATTAATTGGCACCTTTTTGTTTTGGGTTGGAGCAAAGCCGCTCACTTCTGTGGTAGTAACAGCCTTTTTTCTGCTTTGCAATGCGTTCTGTCAGTGAAGACACTGGACGTGTCCTTTGAAGACGGCACCTGAGAAGTTTTATCATGTCAAATCTTGGCTTCTGGTTAAAGAGTTTTTTGTAATCTTGCAGGATTTTGCTATTCGAGTGAGTAGAGGGAGGAATGTGTCAGTGAAAATGTTAATGAAATAGCCGTAATCTCCGTAAATGACATCTCGCTGGTCAATTGTTTTCCTTTTTTTCTTGCTGAATCTTTCACAGAAGCAAATACTCCCTGAGTTACACTGTTGAGAGTGTTTCTAAAGTGCTGTTCTGCAGTACTGTTTGCTTTCTCTTCTCACCCCTGCGACCACATGTTTTTGCACAGCGGCTTCTAAACCTGATCATTTGTTATTTTCATTTTTGTTTCCTAACCTTTCTCAAACACTTTGAAGTCAAGGATGATTCCACTGATGAATTAAAAACAATGCTTTACTCTTAAGAAAAAAGTAGCCTGTTTGACAAAATGTCAGCTTCTTAAACGTCTTAATAGTGTCCAATAATTGTCTTTAGGGTCGTTCAGCATAAGAAGTTCACGTAGTTGTTTTGAAAATGTTACACTTAATAGTCAGCACGTCACTGATGAACTCCTAGAATTAGATGTGGAAGTACGTTAAACTAAACAACAAACATTTCTGGAGCTGACTGTGAGTCTGTTACTGGTTCTTGTATTCTTGAGCTGGTTTATACTAATGGTATTGTAGTATAATGGTACAATGTAGTCGTCTACTGCAGTTTAGAAAATAGATCTGAATGCGTACTGGAAAGTTAGTATTTTTAAATAAAATCTTACAAATTTTGGTCAAGAAAATTAGGACTCACTTAAATCCTGGCGTCCAACCTCAGCACTAATGAAATATCTTCTCAGGTCCCTCATTAGACCACGCAGGGTCCTAGGTTCCCTGGCACACAAAATGTGCGTGCCCAATGAGTTCAGCTGCACAAAAGTAGGGGTGCTGAGGGGGTTGTCTTGCGGTGTTTTGTCTGGTATTTTTGGGTTTCTAAAACGCAGGCGCTGCAGAGCTGGATTTTCTTTTCATGGCAGATCAGCGATTCAGGCTGGGAGGGCAGCACTTCTTTTTGTTATTGTCAACCTTTCTTTGTATTTAATAACTACCTTTCCTCAGCACAGTAAGTCTGCAAATCGCACAGAAAGTACTGTGCTGGAAGAAAACACCACGCTGCATATATTAACTGCTGCACTTTCTGTTTAGGTGCGTTTGAGCTTCCTTTTAAAGGAGTGCTATAAACAATTCTGCAGGCTGAGTGCTTTTGGGAATCTTTCACATTCTATATGAATTTTTAGCTATTAATCTTTTCCCTTACCGGATAGAGGAAAGCTGCATTGATACAGGTTTGTGGCTGTTGTCTGATATTTGATAGAAATAGCATGGGATTTTTTTGTTAGTTAACTGGAAAACACTTTTGCTGAACTGATATTCCCTAACCATGGGATAACATTAGGAAGGGACCATTTCTAATAAAAACAAGCCTTTTAAGTTTTATAATCTAGACATATACCAAAATAAGCGTGGAGAAAATGGATTTAACAATAACAGATGCTGTTATAATCTTGTGTGTTAGGAAGTTAAGACTGCCATCTACTGATTTTTTCCTTAAAGCTGTTAGTTCCTAGAAAGGTGTCCGTGCTTTTGTCAAATGGCAGTTCGTTTTGATAGCAGCTGTTTTCCAGGAGCAAAGGGCCTTTTCAAAATCAGTTTCTGTCCACTAATGCTTCGTCTTGGTGAGATAAAAAATGCTTCATAGTAATAGGGTTTGAAGTTCATGCTACCACATTGGACTGAACCAGAGAAAATCCTTTATATCCTTAGTTGACCAGAGCCTTCAGAAAACTCAGGTTAGTGAGTCAAGTAGAAGCGAGTTGCTAATTTATGACAGCCATGTGTGTATCTCACAGTTACTGTCCTATTTTAAAAAGTAATTGCATGCTTTATGGGAAAATTATATCAAAGGGCAAAAAAAGTCAAACGAACTCTTATGTAGTAGACCTATCCAAGGTACATGTGCAGTCCTGACCCTTTTTTCCTTCTGTACAGCAGCGGCATCAAGCCTGGCTTGGTCGTAGAATGCAGATTGTGGTCACCCTTTTCATTACCGTTTTCAACAGAAATCTGAATATAAAATTGTATTGGTATGAATATGCAGTGCTCTAGCAACATCACGTACTTAAATGCCATCCCTCTCAAAGGATATCCCATGTGCAGAAAGGCGTTTCTATAGAGCTCTTATAAAATACTAGTTTCTGAACTAGGAAGATAATGTTGCCTTATGATGTCTTTGTTTCTATAGGCTTGTTACCACAGCTGATAGGTGTTGCTCCAGAAAAGGCTATTAAGCTAACTGTACGTATCTTTCTTTTTTTCCCCCTGGCATCCTATTGTTTGTTAACATGCACAGGATTTATTTTCTAAAAATGTGTGAAAGATGACCACTTACAAGCACTCTAATACATGTGGTTACAGATGCACTTGATATGCGTTAATAAGGAGGAAAAATAACTTAAAATTGTGTGTAATGTATTGTATCTTTATTAGGTTAATGACTTTGTCAGAGACAAATTTACGAAGAGAGATGGTTCCATCCCGCTCCCCGCAGAGGTCCTTGCTGGAGGCTGTGTAAGTATCCGTCTGGTGTTCCTCGGAAAGATTGATTCTCGGTCACATGCAGCCCAGTTGCAATGGCAGTTAATGGGTGTGCTGTCTCCGTTGCAACAGAACTGCTCTTTTTTCTCCCAGTCACAAGAGCTGAAAAAAGTGCTTTCCCTGTTCGGAAAGCTTTGTGCACTTCTGAGTTGACTTCCCTTGGAATTGCGGGTTTGAGCAACGTTCTCTTGGCCCAGTTTCTAACTGTCGGTTTCAGCAGTGGTTTTATTCTCAGAAGACTGAAGAGACGGTGCCTTTTCTCGCTCTCTGTACTTCTGCTTGGGTTGACGTTCGTGGTTAGTTTGGAAAGATAAAGGTACTCATTGAGAACAGGTTGTAGGGATCATGTTTGCTTTTTCTTCGGGAGGGGTGGGAAGCCAGAGCACTTTTAAAAAGTCTATTTCTCGCTCCAGATTTTAAGCAAGAAAATAAATACACTCTTCAACTTGCTGTATGTGAAATATTTCTGTTCATGAAAATGGGGGAAAGCTGACTGGTGTACTCTTACCTTTCAGATATGAGTGAATTTTCTGTTTAATTGCCTTTGTGTAAAATGTAGCCACATTACTCCAGATGCATCCTTCATGTAAATACAGTTCAAAACCAAGTTGTGTTTCCGTTGAGACTACGGGCTGTAATTCAGTGACTCTCTTAGCAATCTGTAAGTGGTTTGAATTGATATCGATGAGTGATTTCTTTTGGTTTTGCACATTGGCTAATTTCATTTGTGGGATTCCCCAGCAGTTCGTAACCCTACAAGATGTTTAAGGCTCGAGTTAGGTTTCTTTTGTAGCGGAGAACACTAATAACTTCCAGTTGAGTAGGCTGACAGGCTGGAATAAAACCTCCTCAGCTTACAACAAAACCTGGGGCAGAAAGGTTGTTGACCTCTGCAAACTTTTAATTCAAAGAAGCGGCCCTGGAGGGAGGCTGCTTATAGTTCTGCCTGATTGAATTTGGCAGCCTGGTACATGCTTGAGTCTTCACCTGTCAGTGTACGAAGTTTATTTTCTGAGAAATGTGAGAAAGCAGCTGTGATGTATAGCTAGCAAAAGACTAACCTTTTCCTGGAAGCCCAGTAACACAGAAAGCACATACAGGTCATTTATAACAGAACTGAATAGAATTCATTAGCGTTTTTCTGGGTGTCGTGGTTAAATTCACAATTAAAATCAGACATCTGATGATAATTTTTGTTATTTTACATTCGTTTGTACTGAAATGTATCTTAAATTCAGTCCACATTAGAGGCTTTTCCACTTCCTGGTAGGTACTCCTTTTTCAAAATAACTTTCTTATCTTACTGTAGTGAACATGCAAAAATTGGGGAGAAATCTGAGTTTCAGATGAGCTTTCAGAAGTGTGAGTGTTTCTGTGAGGCCGAGCAGGTTGATCATCTGCCCAGACACAACTGTTTCTCCTAGCTGACTCTCTTAGCTGGTATTCTCATCTCCTTTTTCAAAATAATACTTATTTCACTCAATCTGGGATTGAAATTCGAAACAAAGTTGGCCTTTATAGCAGAGGAGTTGGCCATAATTCAGCAACCTCAAGGATGCTCATTTCTTTGTAGCCTTCTCTGGATCGTCTGATACCTTACCAGTTGGTGACTTTTCTGTCCGTACTGCTGCTTAGTTCCATTTTAGCAATTCTACTCCTTCCTAAATACCAGAATCTTTATTAGCAAGCCTATAAAGTTTATTCTACGAGTCTGAAAGCATCAGTTGCCTGAAGCAGTAGCGAGTTGATGTTAGTCTTTCTCCTCCTCAGTCCTTCTCATCCTGATTGTGATAGCTCTTTTCTGTGTCGACTTGCTTGGAAATAGCGTTGATCTTTGCACTTCTGGTGTTCACTGTATACTGCTTTTGTACAAAATTTTATGAGACTTGATCCACAGTTACATCCAAGGAGGTGCCACAGGTAAGCTTAGTCTGCTTCTGTGTGCAGGGTCGCACAAGACTTTGGGCGATGCTGCCTTTCTTCATTTTTCCTTCCATTCTGTTCCTCCTGTTGAACCTTCTCCTGATTAACAAGAGTAATGCACTTTGTCGTAAGTTCTGAAATGGAACTGGTAGTTGATGAGCAGGCCGTGTATTCAGCTGTTTTGTAATGTTTACAGCAGAGGCTTTCCTGACCTTTGAGGGCCCACCCGGTTGTGAGCTGTACAAAGGCACATTGTGCATGCCACAGTGCTCAACCAGGAACTAAGAAAAATCTCGTGAGGAAGTGGAGGCAGCTTGGGAAGGGCTCCAGCAGACCTAGTAAATGCTCCTCTCGGGATGGCAGTGCCATATCAAAGCCTACGTGTGGTGTCACAGTCTTCTAAGACCCACACATGAGGACAGGTGACACCTTTGACATTAAGACAGTGGTGATTCAAGAGACCTGCGTAGGCCGTTCGGTATCCTCAGCTCTGGAGTATCTGCAAGAAGTGCTATAATATCCAGCAGAGGGGCTGCCCACACACGTGTGCCTCCTCCAGAAACAGTAACTCCGAGGGACTGGATCTCTTTGGCCAAAATCTGACTCCTGAGGCTCCAAGTTATTCTCAGCTCCTGTAAGGTTATGGAATAAACGCCCATTCCCAGTGAATGTCTTCATTCTCGTGGCTGTTCGCCCACGCAGTGGCCTGTTGATGTGGTCAGCTGCCTGTCTGTTGTCTTTCCTTCCTTACTGCAAGGCAGGGACCTCCCGCAGCCAGCCGTGCCCTGTGCTCCCTGAAACCTACCTGCTAGCCCCTGGGCAATGTAAATGTCAGTGGGAAGGGTAGGGTCTGCTTTGGCAGAGCCCAAACACTCCCAGCTGCTCCCAAGCTGTAGCTGCATTTGAAATGTGCAGAACAGCAACATGGGGCAGCTCAGTTACAGCGGTCAGGTCATACCTGTCAATGAGAGGGCTCCGGTCCCTGCCGGATGAAAGTGATAGCCCATCTTCCTACCTTCCCGAGAGCAGGCTGGTTTGTTAATCATCAACAGCACTATCTCACTCGTGCATGTTCAGAGAAAACAGTTTATTTCCCTACTGTTACTGTAATTAATTGAATTACATTGCACTGTGATTCAGCGATTAGCCTGCGTTCCTGCCTTTGGAGTTTTCAGCTACCATTAGCTTTGAGTTGCAGGGACACTGAGTGAGGCTTCGGCAGTGCTTTCCTGTATCCCGACAGCGGCTGGGGAGGCAGAGACCACAATCCTGATATGGACGGTGCTTCTCAAAGGAACTCACACGCGTGACACATGTGAGCACGTTGCGAAGGGCAAGGTGCTGCAGGGCCACAGTTCTTCCTCAGCTGGGCAGTGATGCTGAAGTAGGCATCTAACGCTGTGTGAATGGTTCGTTAGTGCTGCTGCAGTAGATAACGATGCTGTCATTTTAAGCTGGAATTCCTATGAGTTACACAGGAAACAGATGTGTTCTTCCCATCAGTGCAGCGTGCACGGTGCTTAGCATTTTGAATGGGCGAGTCCTGTTTCAGTAGAAAAACGTTTCCGATTGATGCTGCGGGGAGGAAGAGGATGTGGAGTGCCAGGCAGAAGGGGTCTAAGAGCCCTTCTTGGAGGTGTAGGCAGTGCATCTGTTGATGATTAGGGGTGGGGGTGTGTTCACACATAGAAGTCCAAATCTACCACCGATTTAAAAACTCTTGTGTGTTTAAACATTAAATGTAACATTTAGTTTAAATAATTTGGTATATTTGTGAAAATTGTTTTCATATGTATTTATACAAGCACAAACATGTATGTAGCTTATCAGGCAAACAGGACTGCGTCAGATATTTTGAAAAGCTCAAAATGCTACTGTTTTTATTTAACAAACACAAAAATACAGAATTATAGCCGTCAGTGCTTCTTCTTCAAAATCTTGGAGATACTCTACTTCTTTTAATGTACTTTAAGCATCTAAAGTTAGAAGCAGGATTAAACTTTACCGCTTTATCTTGGTCTCCGTTGTGGACATTTTAAAGTCAGGGAGAAAATGATCGTTTAGTAAAAGAGACAGTAAGCCTACAATGACAGCTTTGCCTTGAGAAAGAAGCACAAGTTCTTTTGATGTTCTCAGACTAGATTGTTTTAAGCGACATCTTGCTTTGGCTGCTTGTATGGGACATAGCTGTGGTCCAGGATGTGGTGGTTTCAAAAAGGAAGGAAGGAAGGGCTTGAAATAGGCCTCTCCCCCTTTGTAGCTTATGCCTCTCGGGTGGAATTGGAAAGGGCAAGAGGTCTCATGTTGCAGGGTCATTTGTGTATTTCCTTCAGCCTTTGGCATGTCATGGGGCGTTTGCTGTGGGATCTCAAACTACATCTTTTCTCTCATAACCTTTGCTGTCAGATTTAGTTCCTTTATTTGCTCCTTGTAGAGTTATTTTACATGACATTAAGGTTAAGTAGAAGCTTTTATTACTGGTATTTTTGATGTGTATGAATAACCTCCATTCAGAAACAAATTTGTCAACCTTTTTTTAAAGTGTCTGTTGTAATTTATGTGTGAAGGGAGGTCTTTATGAGGGGAAAATCTGGATTTTAGTGCGCCTTCTCCAAAAGACATGAAAAGACTGCAATATATACCTCTGCATATATACAAGTGCCTGTGTATTTAGCTGACAGCTGAAGTAAGATACTTTGACAAAGAATGACATGATTGCCAATGATTTGCACAGAAGCGTGGAGATTTGTGTTGCAGCCCTGCACACGGTGAGTTCGTTTCTATTTGGAGATCCTGTGTGTCGTTCTCCTCCACATCTTCTGGGAAGTGCCCTTCCTCTGCTCCACGGGCAGCACTCTCCTCTGCCTCACACGGTCTTCCTCAGATAGATCCGCAACCCGTTACTTAAAAAGAAAACACTGACAACCATAAAACAACACTATCGTTCGTTTTTTAAAAATACCCAGTGAAAAAGTAGTGAGTTTTACTGTGTTACGTGCTCTGCAGCAAGGGTGACGCTTGCCTTCCCTGTACTTGTGCTCTAAGGGCCTCACTCGTTCATGCAGCTCCAGTGAATTCATCCATGTTTGCTAGCAGGGAGTGTTTACCTGGGTGTCTTGGCAGGCACAGCTCTTGTTGACAAAGCTGCCTGGTGAGAAGTTTGCCAGCCCTGTAAATACTCAGTGTTGAAAGGGTTAATGTAATTAAAGAACTTTCCAACCTGTTTTCTGCTGATAATATAAGCATATGTTAGGGTTTTCCTTATTCTTTGTTTTACTCAATAACCCAATCATCAAGTCATATTTAAATATAATTGTAATAGTTAATTCTGTATTAATATACAACTGGTAACATTGTCTATATAATTAGTATTGCTACTAATTATTAAAGATAGGTTGTATTTTAGCCTGGAGAAGAGAAGGCTGAGGGGAGACCTCATCCCCACCTACAACTGCCTCAAGGGAGGTTGTGGAGAGGTGGGTGCTGGTCTCTTCTCCCAGGTGATGGGGGATAGAACAAGGGGAAACGGCACCAAGCTGTGCCAAGGGAGGTTCAGGTCAGAGATAAGGAGGAAGTTCTTTACTGAGAGGGTCGTCAGAAGCTGGAACAGGCTGCCCAGGGAGTCGCCATCCCTGGATGTGTTTAAGGAGCGGGTAGATGAGGTACTTAGGGATATGGTTTAGGGGGTAGACAGGAGCGGTTGGATGTGATGATCTCAGAGGGCTTTTCCAACCGAGCCATTCTGTGATTCTGTAGGGTCCTCTCTCTCCATTTACCTATCAGAAGAGGGCTGTTGCTGATTTTAGCAGGAAGGCAGTTGTGCCCCTAGGAGAGCAGGATGTTGGTTGTGGGAAGATTGAATTTAGGGTGGAAAATGGAAATGTTTATGAATTAGCCTGTTTGTGTTTCTGTGGTGAGTGTTAGGCAAATAGGAAGAGTTATTTTAGCTGCTCTGCAGGATGTAATTGGTAACATTAGAAATAAAATAATGGAATTTCACTTACATATGCAAACAAAGAGTGCATCTTTAGTAGGCAGGTAGCGGTAATTGGGAGTGCATTTCTAGCTTGGTGTCTGAATTTAAAGTTACTTGTGTTTTCGTGTGATGTGTTGTGTTGTGCAGTAAGAGCCTTCTGCTTCGTGTTCTAGCTGCCGAAATCATTTTTTAAAATGCTGTAGGGAAACGATAAACATGTGAAATTGGTTTTCTGTTTAACGCGATATGAGCAAAAACCAATCATTTTTTGTTTAATAGAACTTTCCAGATGTGAATTTGATTAATTTTATTTGGATTGGAAGTTTGCCTGGCAGGACAGACATTTCATCTTGCACGCATTAGGTGCGTATGAACTGGGAAGGTGAGATGAGAAGCAGAGGGAGTTGAATAATGACTTTGGACACGAGTGCTGTCAGGTAACTCAGTAACTCCAAGGAACGGAGAAGATGGGATGAGCTTGGCTGGTCTGGGAGTTCTGCTGATCTCCCTCCTCGTTGCAGTAAACGCCCATGAAAATGTAGGCTTTGGTTTTCTTTGAGAGGTAAGGAAGTACAAGTGAGTAAGTAAGTAAAAGAAGTGAGGGAGTAAAATGCAGATGAACAGCTAGACTGGTTGAGTGGGACGTGTTAGAGACTGCGACTACTGCAGTGGAGATGGTTCATCAAAAGCAGGGGTTGCTCTCCCACCGTTTGGGTCGAGGTGCTTTAGTAATGCCATAACAGTGACTCTAAATGTTAATATTGAGTGAAGGACTAAATGGGGCTTGCAGTAAAAGAATGGCAGTGCACTCAGTCAAGGTTCAGTGAAGCATCAGATGCTTGGTCAGTGAAGATTTTGATGCTTCGTGCCCCCCATCCCATAGACACTACCAAGTGCTCGAACATTCTCAGTGAGGGCTGCTGGGGTTTGCAGTGCTCTTTTGTCTCAAGTCTAGAATAATTCAAGTTACCAACTTCTACAGCACGCTTCAGGGCTCATCTCAAGTTTATTCTGCCTGCTGCTGGAGGAGGAGGAGTGTGCTCCAGGCAGGGAGGATTAGCATTCGTTAGCTCTGAAGCCATTAGCGGGGAGCACCGTGCTGCTGCCCAGAGCGGCCGTAGCAGACTACTGATTTTCCTTCACGTGCACACACACCCAGCATCACAGAGAGGGTTTATTTCGTGGGCAGTTTAGAAGTGGAAAAAAGCTTTAATTGCAGATGTTCTGCATCTTTTTCCTTCACTAAAATGTGATGGGTTGAAGGAATAGATCAGGTTAAAGAGGAACTTCTAGATTGTGGAAGAAATGCTTTTTAAAGTTGGCTGTGTTCAAGTCGATATGTTATACATTTTAAGGAAATAGTTTTAATTTATAAATGAAAAAGGGTAACTTGGGTACAGGGAGGGGGCAGAAAGCTTAGTAAAATTGAGCTGTTTTGTGAGGAATCACACTTCTCCAGCAGCGAATGGCAGTACAGCAGACCAGGGAGGAATCTAAACATGCCATTTGCAGCAGGTTTACATGCTTCTGAAGCTGAGCTGTCAGACTGAATCTCTTTCAAATCTGAAACACAGCTCTTGGGAAGTCTTTGGTTAAAGTGCAGGATCCGAAGCAGCTCTGCAGCACTGCTGCTAGGAAGTTTGCAAGATGGTCCTGCAGCGCTGCTGAAGGAAGAAAGTATTCCCTGCTTGTAAAACCTGCCATGCTCAGCTCAGAGAAAGCTGTGACTGCTCTTGCCATCTGGTATCATGTTTTGAAATGTTACTCTTCCTATTTAAATTTTATGTTTTGTTTCCACTTAGGACAATTAAAGGCTGCTAAACAGAACTCCATACACCTTTCCTAATAATTCAGGATTACAGCATTAAATGCAAATTTACCCTTTAAACAGCATCACCACAAAATGCAAATAACGTGTCGACACATCGGTGGTGGATTATTATTGAATAAACATAAGGTCTTTTTGATGTGTGTTTGATGCTCTAGTAGCACAAGTCTAATGATTGTTTTAGTTCAGTATTTCATGTAGCATCTGATCGACTTCTAAACACAGCCTCAACTTCTAGAAAGTGATGTCAAGGAGAACAGCAGAGACAAACTGAATTAATCCACCTCTGTGGACTATAAACATATAAACATAAAAACGTGTTTTGTACAAACCCATGATTTCTGTTTTGCAGCTCTTAACTTCCAGACGGGTGCTTTATTAAATACCTCTGGCATATTTTCACAGGAGAATATCAGCCAGTGCAGCGAGAAGTGAAGGCACCCAGCACCTTGCAAAAGTCCACCTGTCACCACATGCTCTGGTAATGCAATTTGCTTCCTTTCTCTTTGGGTTTGCAGGCAGGAGCTTCCCAGGTCATCTTCACCAACCCTCTGGAGATCGTGAAGATTCGGTTGCAGGTAGCAGGAGAAATTACTACAGGACCCAGAGTCAGCGCCCTGTCTGTTATAAAAGATTTAGGTCTTCTTGGTCTTTACAAGGTATGTATTTCTGCTTTGAGTGGCTTGATCTTTTTATGTTTTATGCTAAACTTTCGCATTGTTGAGACAGAACCTGTTAAAAACAAAGACATCTTTTGAAGTTAAAACCAATCACTTCCTGCAGGGCAGCCCCACAGTGGAAAACGGAAGAAAACCCACTTCTATATTAATGGCAGTGGGATACAAAAAATACTCCCCCATTCTATCCTTTGGGCTTTTATACCACGCTACAGGGAGTCCTGTATTGCAGACCTGCTGGCTTCTGGCACTGATCATTTCGTTTGGTGGGGTTTTGTGAAAAGTTTCTTTAGCTTTCCCTGCGTGTTTTTCTTCAGTTTATTTTGAACCTGTTATCTCTATTGTTATCTTTGCAGCAGGATGTTCTCTTTGTCTTAATAATTTGACGGCACTGAAACGGCAGTGGAGTTTAGTAGGATTCAGACTTTTAAGAAGTTAAGTGGTGGGATTTGTCAATAACAAATTCCACTAAAAACAAGCCCATACAGTCCTGTGCTTGAGTAGAACGGCAGTCAAGAGATTCCTTCCCTGCAGGTGGACTCGCTGCCATCATTACAGATCAGATGTAATGGAGCAGAAGCTATTAGTTTTCTTAAACAAGGAAGAGCATTTCTTCCTGTATCTTCTGCCAGTGCAAGGGGTAATACGTAAATTCAGCAGTTGTATCTGCTCTGCACTTACAGAACATTGCTTTACCTGATTTGTCCCTAAGACCTGCAATAATACCATAAAAATGTGCTAATTTACTTTTGGAGATTAAGCTTTTGTTTTGAATTCGGTAGATGAGATTCATGACCCTTTCCTTCCCTGAAGATGGCAGGTATTTTGGTACACAGGACAAAACTACCATTTCTGGTTGCAGGAATTAAATAATTGAGCTCACTGAAAATTCTGCTCTTCTTTAGAAGTGCGTTGTTATTTGTGAATAACTGTGAGAACTCATTTTAGAGCATAACGTGGCTGCGTGAAAACCATTGAACGGATGAGTTTCTCTTTATCAGCTCTTCTGCTTAAGCCACGGAGGGTTTGTAATGTTTGCTGTCTGTTGGTGTGACTGCGGAGTGGCTGCCCTCAGGTGGGTCCGTTGTGCGAGGCTGAGTATCAGGTTGAGTATCGGGGCAAGGAGCGGTGTTCTCGTAACACGCACGCTTTCAGGGTATGCAGATGAGATTCTTGCACACAGAAGGGCTTATTTGAGCTTTGTACGGAAGGAGTTGCTGCAGTTGGTAGCAGACTGATGACTGAAGTTACTACAGAATATTAGATATATTTTATGATGAGGACTCTTGTATACAGCATGCAAAGTTCTGTTAAGGAACTCTAATGCCAGATTGTGGCCAGGAGCTGCTCCTTGCAGTGTTATCATAGGCTGCTAGGTTTATCTCCCTGTATCTTCTTAAAGACTCAAAGACCGTTTTGCAGCCATTTCCCCCTTTTTGCCAGCCTTGCAGTGCAGCTTCTTCAGTCAACCAGACGCCGATCAGCAGAGATCGGTGTGAGGTCTTACAGTCCTCACTGGTGTTTTCGTAGTGCTTTTGTGTTTGGTGGAAGTAATGGCACGCAAGGGCTTGTCTTGCTGCTGCCGTGGCTGTGGGCTGTTGTCAGCGAGACAGAAGAGCAGACCTGTGTCGCTTTCTTCCTTTCATTTGCCCCTCAGTTCAAGAAGGACAGGAACTGCTGGAGAGAGTCCAGCGTAGGGCTACAAAGATGATGGAGGGAGTGGAGCATCTCCCTTCTGAGGAGCGGCTGAGGGAGCTGGGGCTCTTTAGTTTGCAGAAGAGGAGACTGAGGGGAGACCTCATTCATGTTTATAAATATTTAAAGGGTGAGTGTCACGAGGATGGAGCCAGGCTCTTCTCAGTGACAAACAATGATAGGACAAGGGGTAACGGACACAAACTGGAACACAGGAGGTTCCACTTCAATTGGAGAAGAAACTTCTTCTCAGTGAGGGTGACAGAGCCCTGGCCCAGGCTGCCCAGAGAGGTTGTGGAGTCTCCTTCTCTGCAGACATTCAAAACCCGCCTGGATGCCTTCCTGTGTAACCTCATCTGGGTGTTCCTGCTCCGGCAGGGGGATTGGACTGGATGAGCTTTTGAGGTCCCTTCCAATCCCTAATGGTCCGTGATTCTGTGATTCTGTGATGTGGACACGTCACACGTAGAAGGTATTTGTCCTGGATGCTGATGGCAGGATTGATGAAATGAATCATGATCAAAATCAGATGTGAGCCCTGTGTCTTCCTCATTCTAGAAACTTACTTTAGAAGTGCTGTATTCTTTTTTCAAGTTCAATTCTACGTCTTCTGCTTCCCAAGACATCTTATTTTCTGCGTTACGTACGTGGTAGATCAAAAGAGTCGGTACTTTCTGGGCTCGGGCTGCTTGCTGGATATCAATTTTAACCTTATTTACAAAATGTATTTGTATTATGTCTCTTTTCTGTGTGACAGGGTGCCAAAGCATGTTTCCTTAGAGACATTCCCTTTTCTGCAATCTACTTTCCTGTTTATGCTCATAGTAAACTGATGCTTGCTGATGAAAATGGCCATGTGGGAGGGCTCAATCTCCTTGCTGCTGGAGCCGTTGCAGGTAATTTTGCAGAATGTTTTCTAGAAGTAATTTTTCTTTTTATTCTTTTAGTGAGTAATATTTAGTATTCATTCAGTAGCCCCATATAAAGGAAGGGTACTGTACCATTGTATCTGATTTAATCTAAATTTGATCACTGTTACCCTTAGTGGGAGGCGATGTAATTTTGATGAGAGCTAATTACATTTGCATAATGTGGATAAACAGCGTAACACAGCTCAGCAACTTGGAGTCAAATTTGATCTGTCTGTCTCGATGGGGTTTTACTTGTTACTGTGCTCTCAGAGTTGAAGGCTAATTTGAATCTTTGATGAACATAAAATGAGATATCATGAGAGCTAAGAAGAAAATGACTTACCTAGCTTTGGATTCCTGACTAAGTGAGAATAAACTTTGTTCAAAGGTAATTGCTAAACAGAGAGCATTAGTTTGTAAAGAAGCTGAAGTTAAAGCATCACACTCTGAAATTTGAAATACTTTAAGGCTTCTCAAGAATGTTGAGTATAAATAGAATACGCAGCTGTGACAAAAAGGTTGTTTTTACTAAATGGCAAGTGGTACAAAACTCCTGGATGGAGCAACTGCAGCGGTGGATACTTAAAGATGCGGATGCAGATGGCCAGGTTCTGCACTGTTGAGTAGATCAGGAGATGAAAACCAGGTATCTGCAGCTCCTCGCCTGTGAGCGGTAGGACCTGTGCAGTTCAGAACCACCGTTGGGCTGAACAGACTCTGGGTTATTTGTTACAGTCGAAGGAATCGCTGTTGTATGCGATGTATTGTGTCAGTCTTGAGCCGAAGGAGCAGTTTCCCTATCAGACTTGACTCAGAGCTCGGCTGCACCTCCTCATTGCCACTGATCTGCCCGGGAGAGTTCAGCGAGGGAACCAGGAACAGGCTTGCAGCCCTGTTTATTCTCCAGAAATGTCTCATAACTTAGCTCACTGTCCTCACAGAAGCATATCTAAATATTATTTAACTCGTATCTCATATAAAAACTCACTGTTTTTAGTTTTAGACTGCAAACTTAGCTTCTCTTCGTTTGTTTGATCAGTGTTTCTGATGAACCCTATTAAAAACGTGTACAAATTTGGTAGGCCTGGTTTTGTAGCACGTACAGGAATCTGCCTTGCTGAATTGCAAATTTCAAACTCCCGATTGCTCCATCTATTGCTGTTACGCATGCGTAGCAGGGAAGAATACGGTCTGAGCATACCTGCCTGTGCAGGAAAAGCTGCACGTGGTTGCTGTCAGCGTGTGCTTGGGTTAGCGACACTGCTGCTGGTTTTCCTTAAAACTTCCTGAATTGACCAGCAACACTTTTGAGTTTATGATCACCTATGAAATCAGTGACTTGTTAAACTTAACTCAGTGTTAACCAACAGTAGAGTTCAGCAGAAGTCAAAACCAGTTTCAAAATTCCAAGTCAGAAGATGGTTCTTCTTTTAATTGAAGAGGCTGAAATTTTTACAGTATTCAGAAATAGCTCAGATAACAGAGTCAAATACTGTAGAGTACATTTCTGAAAACCTTCTCCTTTCCTTTGCCTGGAGAGCTGAGGGTGGTGCCTTGGAAGACTTCAGTCACTGCTGCCCAATCTCGTGCTGTGGGTGCTGAGCAGCCTTGTAAAGCGCCTGCATTGTCCTCTGGTTTTATGGCTTGCCTGGTGAAGGACGCAGCATCCGTTCCCCTGCAGAGCAGCCCAAGCAGCAGCACAGACACGCTGCTGTAGAGCAGGTGTTTTAAGTAGTGGTTTTCTTACTAACACCGTTGACAAATGGATGCGTAGGATCCAAGTTGCCAAACCAATCATCTGTGTAACGTGCACAGTATGTTGTAGAGCGTCAGCAAATACAGTAAGGCTGCACAGCTGAGGTTTGTCATCTCTCTTATGACACATATATCGTATGTGTGCATGTAAAACCACCTCTCCTATCTGTCTGAAACAACTGCTAATGGCAGACCACTAGAACACGTTGAGTTTATGATTATTTTTTCTACTATCAGTTATAGCCTTTAAATTTAGAAGAAACGTAAAAGGATTTTACCAAGCCTAACAGTTTCTATTAGCATCAAGTGCCAGAACTTGCAGCTTTAGTAACGTCTGATTCTTGAAATAAAATGATTAAAAGTTTGCAGCTGCATTTTTCAGTTAGAAGTGTTTCATCTTTTTTACAAGACGCTTTGTGCAAATTAAACGTGGTTTTCTCCTAAAAGGTGTTCCTGCTGCTTCTCTGGTAACCCCTGCTGATGTCATCAAGACAAGACTGCAAGTGGCAGCTCGCGCCGGTCAGACAACGTACAGCGGAGTCATCGACTGCTTTGGAAAGATCCTGAGGGAAGAAGGCCCTTCGGCGTTCTGGAAGGGGGCTGGAGGTGAGAAATGCACTCTGAATATTAAGGCTGACTCCAGACCTGCACGTTAGCGCTTGCTTTTTAAGGACTCCAGTCAGAACAGCATTTACAAGGTCTGATGCTGAAAAACGTAACAACTTATTAAGAATGTTCAGCTTCTTTCTTGAGAAACACTTCTCTCTCTTTGACACTATGGTTTGTACATTCGACAGCACGCGTGTTCAGATCTTCACCCCAGTTTGGTGTCACTTTGGTCACCTATGAGCTTCTGCAGAGATGGTTTTACGTCGATTTTGGGGGCCTGTAAGTCAACTATTTGCTTTTTAGCTTGCATTAAAAGCCTGCCAAGTTTAAAAAGTAAACCAATACTTACTTTTTTGTTCCCATGCATGGAACCACTTAAACCTGGTGAATTCGAGTGCCTGGTTGTTTGGGTTGTGTGTTTTTGGTTTTTTTCTCCAGTGTGCAAAAATGCCCCCCATCCTGACATAGTTGAGAGAAACTGGCGTGCTGCTTCTGAACAGATGAGATAAAGAGCCATTTTATATGCCTTTAACACACTACATAAACTTTGTATTTGCACTGCTGCAAGGTATTTTGTCCATTTTCCCCATGTCACTGGAAGTTAAAGAATTTACAAAGCTATCAGTGAAAATATAACTTCAGTTTTGGCCTTGATTTCCCATTAAGCAGTGCTCTGAGCTCACAACGTCACTTGGCCATAGAAGTGGATTAATTAAGGGCAGCTTTAACAGTCTTCCTAAGTTATCCAGGCTTAAGAAAGCACTAATCAAAGGCTTTTTTCCTTTTTCTTTCTTCAAACAGCAAACCTTCTGGATCAGAACCTAGCCCAAAAACTCGCATTTCAGATCTTCCTCCTGTTAACCCTGAGCACATAGGTGGATACAGACTTGCTACAGCTACATTTGCTGGTATAGAAAATAAATTCGGTTTGTATCTTCCAAAGTTTCGAGCTCCTGGCATTACCTCAGCTCAACCAAAAAGTAGCAGCTGAATCCCGAGGAGATGTTTCAGCCTAACAAAGGGATGCAGTGGGAAACTTCACCAGAGTAGCACTGTATTTTCCCCAGTCAGCTGCATGTTGTTCTAGCTGAACTGAGCTTGCAAATCGAATTACTCCTTGCTAATGTTAATATATACCTGTGTTTATTTGTTTCTTTACACACAAGGAACTGACTGAAGCTGTGGTTCTATGCCTTGTTTCAACCAGTGGCATGAATCTGTAGCCTAGACTTTGCCTTGCACAGCCTGCGGTTAATGTTACTGTACATATTGTACATCTTTGTACAGAGACATCCTGGCATTACACACGTACATTTATACAATGGGTACTGCAGTTCAAAACAGTTTGACTTGTACAGAATGTTTTGAAGGCGTTTTGTTATCAAGTGACAATAAAATATTTAAAGTCACTTCTGTCAGTTCGCTTGTGTTTATGGAAAACTGTTCCAATGTGGGTTTTTTTCCTCCTCCCCAGATTACAGATTAAAATGTAAAGCTTAGATGCGGTCATTTAATGAAGGTACAGTACAGGACGTGGCCTCTGAAGGAACACACGTCACTGCTAGGTACAGCAAAGGCGTGGAAATGCAGTGACTTGTCAGTGTAAGAGAACAGAGTGACTACATGAGCACATGGAATCTTTGATTTTGCAGCACTGCTTTGGAACAAGGAATTCCCTCAACACACATAGCAATACTGAATGTGTAATTACCTCTGTGGTAGCAGATTTAAAACACAGGTATTTGCCAGTTATCAACAGACAGGAATATTTTTTTTACAGGATTTATTACTCAGATTGCTTTTTTCCACAATGGAATCTATGTCTAGATTGTTTTACCATTGAAAGATGTGGTTATTCAGGGTGGAAAAAAAAATAAGAAAAACACTTTTATATGCAGAACTAGTTTTTTAGACCGAGAATAAATTCCAACGGAGTGGAATGCTAAGGAAAAGGAGAAGAGAAAGGAAAATCTTGAACTATTTCTGGTTTAATGTCTGCCAAAAGTCTATCTGGTATAATTTTAAAATGCAAAAATGTCAGAGTTCATAGGGGAGTCTAAAATTTCTACAGTCCTGGAGGAAAAGTATTTCTATTACTCCTAAAGCCAGAGAAGAGATGGGTAGGTTTCCAGCCTTGCTTACTGAAATATGACAACCTCCAATCGTTAGTTTTACATTTCTTTCAGGGTTAAACACCCTGCAGTACTGCCTGTACCAGCGGTACAAACTGTTTTGAGGGTCTGTGGTTTTCTTGCTCGGGTGCCAGCAGGCCAACATGAGGAGTTTTAGTCAGCTACTGTGGAAATGGCTTCCTAAAAGCTGAACACCATACACGCAGACAAGCCCTCCTTCAGTTCTAGCCTCTAAGCAGATGCAAAGTCTTTCAGCACTGAATAATACTTAGTGAGCTAGAGGGTGCAATGTATTGAAGTGGGGAGGTTGAGCACTGTTCTGCAATATGCAGATATACAACCCCATTAGAAGGCTTCCTGTCTTCCCCCTGCTCCCCATTCCTGTTTTAAGAGTGACCTGTTCTGTGCAGTTTTCTAGAGACAGGCTTCCCAGCAACTCTCTCCCGTATCTGTGTATTTTGTTCTGTGCTTTTCTAAATAGATACAAAAATGGTAGCTACCCAACTGGCATTTAATCTTAGTCACAGCTTGTTGACTGACTTGATCAAGGCCTTCAGAGACTTCACAACGCAAGACAGCATTGGTATTTCTTACAGCTCCAAAACTGGTCAATGATGCTCCCAGGATGATCATTTGCAGTACCCAGCATCACTGCTGGTCTCCTAGCGTTGCAGGTATGGGTTTTACAACATCTTTAACCTGTACTCAGCTACTTTGTGAGGGAGGAACACAAGCAGGAACGAGTACAGAACTATAGTTTAAAAATA
>NW_010190029.1:50833-70868 GCF_000695765.1 Mesitornis unicolor
GATATTAAAAGTTTGAAATTACATAGAACTAATGCCGTATGACCCATGTGGTTACACCACAGTCCACTGAAAGGAAACCTTATCTACTCGATTCCTGAAAATACGAGTCTGAAAGAGATGTATTTTTAAATGAGAAGGGGCAATATCAGTAGAAAACAAAACAAAAACTCCAAGAAACCAAGCAAGACAACAGAAAATCCTGCTCATTAGGAATTCTTGTGCCTAAAGGGTGGAAATCACCACATCATGTGCCCGTTCTTTACACAGTTCACAAGTTTCTCAATGGTACAGATAACTGCTGGTGGAAGGTTGAGGAAAACACACAAGGTAAATGTCAACCTGAACAGCATGACTTTGTAGTGAAGAGAGGGGGAACTTGACAAGCCAACACCAATGGAAGCCCAAATAAATTTCACTTTCAAACCCACTGAGAAAGAGAACCTCCTGAGGGCAGAACTGCTTTTGCTGCTGCTATTGCTGCCTGTGTCTCCAAGAGCTGCTCAAAGAGAAATAGAAAAAAACCCTAGACCTTAAAACACAAACAGTGAAGAAACAGTAAGAATACTTCTGGACATAACGCTGATTAGACAGGAATATAAACTTATTTCCTACTTTTAATCATATAAAACAGCTCTTGTGGCAAGATAAGCTTGCAGCAGATTAAGAATACCAGAAACAAACTAGAGTCCTAAGTTTATATATTGACTTAGTGCCTGGTTAGCAGAAGTCAGAATATTTACTAAGAAGAAACCAAATCCTCCTCCCTCTAAAACACACACACCCACACCCCTCCACATCCCAAACCAGGCTTGATGGGAAATGTCTTAAGAAAAAATGTAACAGAAATTCCAACCATTCTGTTTCAAGCCATTGAGAGGTTTTGTTTCAATAAGAATGTTAAAAAGCAGTAAAAACATCTTCCTTTAAATTAATACAGAAAATTGGTAGGAAGGCTGTAGAGAACAGAATCCAAATCATTACACTATATAAGTTGAATCAAAAGCTGATTGCTTATCCTTTGGGAAAGACAAGTTTGACAACAGTAGCCTTTTTCCCTTTGGCTGACTGCCACAGCAGGAAGTGGAGGTTGGGGACAGAAAACTCTGTGATGTCTGTAGTAAAACGAGAGCAGCAGCTCCCAGGAACTTTCAGACTACTGAAGGGACACGGATTAGGGGTCAGGGCAGCTGACAACTGCTCATGTAATATTTATTTGTTAACCAGTCCCACCTTTTAATGCACCAATTCAAACAAAAGAACTTGGTATTAAATATGTATTTCATTAATTCAGGTCCAATTATCAAACAAGTTTGTAACTACGGACATTTTTATTCACATATATTACCCACTACCAGAGTCTGAGGCTTATCTATAGGTAAGCAGTGAAACTTACTTGGAACATAAACATGCATATCCATGGGTAATCTGAACAGTTTAAATTCAAGAACGCAGCAGAGATTTACTACCTACTGAAGGTTAGTGTGTGTACTATAGAAAGCTTAGTTTAAAAACAGAACTTTTACTTTTCAGAAATAGATATACTGTTACAAAGTGGAGATTTCAGAAGCCCAGCAGCAAATTTACACCAGGTTAGTGCTTCAGCAAAAGAAGTTCCTTGCAAAGGCAAAGTTAACTGTATTAAACGTTAAACAAATCCAAGAATGTGCTTGTAATTTATCTATAAAAAGTGACGCAAGATCTCATTTTCAGTGATCTTAATACATTTTTGAAGTCCACAGCTGAATCCATATATTCCTCCCTTAAGCTATTATTTGAACTGATACATGCTTATGCTGTGAAGATTTGCATCGCATCATTCACGAGCCTACCACTGCTGCCTGTTTGGAAAGCTCTACGCTGGTATGCGGGTTGCAGCTTCCTCTTCCGCGTCAGCTCTGTTCGCGTTTATTTCTGCCAGCGTTCGACCAAACCGAGTCCACTCATCGCTGCGAGGAACGGCAATTTGCTGTTGGCAAAGAGAACGTTACTGAAACCTACGGATAAATAAAAACTGAGCTCGTTTTGAACAGCAGAGTGCTTACGTAATGTTCAGAGGAGGTTCTGATAGAAAAGCTTACCTTAATTTAGTGTAACTCATTTCAAAGAGCCCGAACATTAAAAGCTCTCATTAATAAAAGCAGCAGAATTTGGGAACCCTGTATTTAAGTATGTAATGATACTATTTCAAGCTTGCATGATGCATCTGCAAAAGGGAACACTAATGCCATGTCCTCATGCAGCCAATCAGTTACGTACCACTGCAGTATGTGTACCTGCAACAGCAACAGCTTCCCCATAGGAACAAAGTCAAGGCTGCTTCACTGCAAAAGTTTTTGGTTGGTGCTTCTCAAGCTATGGTCAGAATTCACGCGTGGCACAATTGCAAAGATGATAAAACCTCTACAAACAAACCCACTGATTCTTTCACCTTATTTCACCTGCCCTATAATAATGTTTTCACTTTTTGATTGGCTGCCAGATGACACGCTAAAAAGTTATGCTGCAATATCTGAAATAGACACAAAATGGAGACATTCATTTGAAAATAAAAATTAACCTTGTTCTTCTAATCACAGGGGAGAAAAGTTAAAAGTAAGTCGCTAAATAAAAGCCAAAGAAACTTGGGTGTTTTGTAATGTACTTTGCACAGTATGTGGCATACGTACCTCTCCCACGTCATAGATAACGATTTGTCCCTCTGAATCACCCACAGCAATCTCTCTCCCAGAGTGAGTCCATCTCACACGGTTCAGAGCAGGATTGCCCTCCACAGTAATGCTTGCAGTTGGCACCTGCATACATTTTAAACACAGTGCTAAAAACACATGAGGATTCTGTAAGCTGTAGGTCACATTTACTCCCTCAGTGCTGTATCAGAAGAAGTGCCCGACATTTCAACCGGGGCAAAGCACGCAGATCTCAAAGACTCTCAGTGGCCTTAAGCTATCACTAGTGATATGAGCAAAACAACACATCTGCTGTCCCTTGGCCAAAGCACAAACATCCTCTGTCAAAAGCACATCTGCACTCTTGTCATGAGACAGGAGGCACAGACACGCGTTCGGTCAGACAGCAAGGAGGAGCCTGGGGATCTCAAGGAAGATTACGACAGAGGGCAGAGACAAAGTCAGCTGCTTTGGAGGGTCAAATCCTCTCCAAAGGCTAGAACTGGGTAATTCCAATTTGGAGCCACAGGCTGCCATATGCTCCTACAGAACTGCTCTTTCTTCTATACGCAGTTTTAAGAAGGTAAAACTTAAAGCATTGAATATCTGTCAGGTTTTTCCTCTCACCCATCTCCAAAAGGTTTACATCTTGGAAAAGGTTTATACTATAATTAAGTCTGTAACTCACACCAGAAAACCCAAACACTCAATTCTCTAAGCTTAGAAACAAATTACAGTTTCACTGCAGTATTGCTATGGCAGTAGGAACAACAGTGGTGCATGGGTAACAGGTTTGTTCACACTGTTAAGCTATAGGGTGTCAACATCGTACTGGGGGAGGTCTATAATCACTTTCACAACAAGGATCAGTGCTACACCAGCAAAGGTTTTCTACTCCTGTTACAGGTAAAACAATTTAATTACCACTGTTACTCATTTTAAGGAGCTATTTGAATTATAACCTTGCAATCAGAGAGTGATATCTATCAGGCAGAAACTACTGGAACTACCAACATTTAAGAGCAATGACAAAAAAAAACCAAACTAAGATGCTATGGTAAACTCTTGACTTTTAGCTGGACAAGTGTTTGTACACTTAAAAAAAAGAGCTGTTAATCTGCCTGCCTCACCTCAGTATCATTGTTGAGATTCCACAGGTCAAGCCTACCCATCCCATCCACACAGGCAAACAAAGCAGGGTGAGTTGGAGACCACATCACATCATAAACGTAATCCGAGTTGTCTTCAAAGGAGTAGAGAGGTTTGTTATTCTGAAAAGAGCAAACACAGCAATGCAACACCCAAATTCTGTACTTCAAAATTCTAAAAAATAACAAGTAAGGCAAAATACAGCACTTCTCAACAGCATTATCAGCAACAACTAAAAAGTGATCCGATGATTTTGACTTACTTTAAGAAACACCTCTGCAAAATGCAGACAAAAATGAATGCTATTATGAAAGGCCCGCTTCCCAAGCCTGCAGCCTTTGTTTGTTATTCTGAAAAGAGCAAACACAGCAATGCAACACTCAAATTCTGTACTTCAAAGTTCTAAAGATAACAAGTAAGGCAGAATACAGCACTTCTCAACAGCATTATCAGCAACAACTAAAAAGTGATCCGATGATTTTGACTTACTTTAAGAAACACCTCTGCAAAATGCAGACAAAAATGAATGCTATTATGAAAGGCACGCTTTCCAAGCCTGCAGCCTTTGGCTGGCTGCTACTATAAAACAATCAGTAGTGAGCCAATACTGCACGAGATTGTAAGTTTAATGAATTAAGAATCTTGTAAGTCAAGACAATGATAATTCAGTGACAGCACTTTGCACTGTTACTGGAAGATTCCAGTTCTGCTTCCTCTACTTTGCATTCCTCAGGGCATCAAACTAACAGACAGAGGTAATTCTGGCAAGGGGAATGATACATATGTCAACTGTGAGCCTCATGGAGCCCAACTGACATCAGTTTTGTTGCTCTCCCTTAGTCCTCCACAAAATTGTAGCAAAACATTTGCCTTATGCATAATATGAAGTAACTGATTTTACAACATGATTTACACTTGATTACATTGTAATTGCTGTTGATAATAAAGAGCAAAAGGATGAACACAATGGATCAGAAGTATGATGTACAATCTGACAGCAAAGCTTTATGTTGTTAATGACAGTTTTGTTCATCAGCTGTCTCCTCTTTGCAGCGCTGCTGCTAGAAACCTTGAGAGCCTCACACAATTTGACTTCAATTTACTGAAGTTTCTTAAGTAGCTTATATTACAGCACCACCTTGTGTCAAGGAAAGAAAACCACTGAACTATCTATTGAAGTTACCTTAGTCGTCCAAAGCTTGACTGTCCAGTCAAAAGAAGAGGTGACAAAAAGATGTGAGAAGTCCACAGGTCCAACTGCTGCGTGGCAATTGATACCTGTGATTGGTCCCTGGTGTCCTTCAAACATCTCACTGATTCCAGCTTTGCTGTTTCAGAATACATAACCAAGGTTAATTTAGCTGGAAATCATACATCTGCAGACAGAGGCAGCACTGAAATGCAGTTTAAATGTAGCCACAAGATTTTGCTGCTTTGTGTGGATGTTACCCCACTGTAAAAGGCTTCATCACAACAGGATCACAGAAGACCAGGTTTGAACATGGATCTTAACTTCAATGGCTATTTTCCGCTAACCTTAAGTGCCAACTCTACCACAGGGAGAAAAGACTCATTCAGCAGGTACCAGTCCACACATTTACCTGTGTTGTTATCCAAGCAATAGCTAAAAACTTCCACTCATACAAAGAACAAAATCCAGTCCTCAGGAATGAGCATAAAACTCCCACTGATTTAAGAGAAGTTGCATTTACCTTATGGACACGGGGTTCAGACATAAACCAGTAAAGATATACCCCTAATAGCCTCCTGTCAGGAGCGACGAAAAAGAAGGGGGGGAACAATGGGAAGGATGTTACACAAAAGTGATACAATTTTGGGTATTTTGGAACCACAAAGCTGTGCAGCAAGGGCGATGCGTATTTGAGATGAAACCTGGACACTCAATTATATTTAAGAAAGCAATTGATAAGATACAGTCAGACAATTTCAAAATGGACTGAACAGCAGGAGAAGAGCTACCCAATTTAAGATCTGTGCGTGATGGTACTGTACAATTATCTACAGATCCAATACAAAGTTTGGAATGTTCTGCCACCATTCAAATGTATGAAGCCATGGTGACCCATGCTGCCCTCATCAACACAAGCAGCTCCCGGTCACTCGAGGCAGCACAGCACCAATTCAAGACTCCAAATTCTTCTGTTCTTAATGAAGCTCTTACTTGGGAAGAAGCGTGCACTGGAATTCTTACACAGCTATTTCAAATTCCTTCAAGACAAAGGAGTAGATATGCACTATAAATAATTTTAGGTGTGTAAAGCATGCAGGGACTCATCCTTTCGCTATTTTTATTTCCTTTGAATAACTGAAGTCTGTATTCACCTGCCATGACGGCACGCAGTGTACACTGAGCCTTCTTCACTGCCGACGACAAAGTTGTTGACATCTCCAACAGGGAAGGACATGCAGGTAACAGCCACAGCCTTGGACTGTTTGTGAACCAGCTCCATGCTATCCTGTTGTGAAAAATATCAGCAATTTATTTAAAATTTTAAAACCTCCTATTGAGAAATCTGAATTACTTTGTAGATGTTAGTATTTCTTTTTTAAAATTTATTTTACTTGTGCAGGATTGGGCAGGAATAAGAAAGTTACTTCTAGTCAAAACTGTGCTCACCACCAACACAAGTGCAACACAAATACATAAAAGGATCGACAGTATTTGATTTCACAGGTGGGGAAATATTTTAGCAAACACTTATCAAGCTACCTTAAGGATAATTCTGTGTGTTGGGAAAATGTTTATTAATGCTTTTTAGATTCATGAAGTTTTTACAAAATGTTCATCTGGAGTAGACACTACACACACACAAAGTTCTCTTACCTGTGGTTGGGAAAGCATGTCCAGACTCCAAGAGCATATTTTCCCATCCGTTGAGATACTAATCAAGTTATGAGCATTCTGGGTCCCAACAACATTTACACAGTATACTGGGTGCTAAAAAATGTAAAATACTATCAGAAAACTGAATTTACAAGTAACATCCAATTCTGGTATAATGGACATACAGTAAAACGTACAACTGCACCACTTAACAAAGTTAAAAGATTGATCACAGTATGGTACAAAGAATACTCCCCTCTAAAACAAATACTTGTTCTTCTGACAGTTTGATATTTATGAATAGCCCAGTTCTTCACTGATAGCATTGGCAAAATATGGACTTAGAGCATTATCAATCAAGTGCAGTGGACAGAGTTTCCTAGAGGTTAAATACATCTCAACGGGGAACAGTCCTTGAAGATATTTCACCCCCTACCGTGTGAGCAGCAGCGGAAAGTGGAGTTCTCTGCACTGGGGTTCTCTTATTGCTCCGATTATCCCACAGCACTATTTGGCCTGAGTATGTGCCACCAACCACCAGATTGGGATGAAATTTTGCAAATGTAGCTGACATCACTGCTGACTGAAAGGAAAAAACAATGACAAAACACAAAAACCCTATCATTTCAGGATGCTATGTCTAAAAGTAAAGAAAATGTGACCAAATACCAGAGTCAGAATACTGAATAAATCTAAGCAAATTTCACTGTCCAACTACTTAACAATTCACAAACCCTTTGTGAATTCCCAACAGTATTTTAGTTTTGATTTGTATGCATAAAACGAAGGTTTCCTCCTTTCTTTCACATGTATACCTTTGTCTCCCTCCCAGCACAGTTTGCTAGCAAGGGAAGGCCCAGTAACGCACAAGATTTTAGTAAAGTTTTGCCCCATTCTGTGGTCGTTTTCTTAAAGAATGTGCAAATCCTTTTTGATACAATAAAGTTATTTTTGCAATTTGGGCTTTGACAATAATCTGACAATTAAATCAAAATGTGATTCCACGGTGTAATTTTTCAGAATTATGGCATTTTGAAAATAAAGTGGTTATCCCAGGCCTGGCATAACGGATGAGATTTGCTGTCTTTACCTTTCAGAAAACGACTAGAAAACCTCCACTGGTCTTTTGCTTGATGTACGTATTTCTAGTTTTCATCCTTGCTCTATCTCCTCAGGCCATCTTAACTTTATTCAGTAAGCTCAGCTTTAGTAGTGTACAATCCCACTCAGTCCCTGTATATACAAACTTTGTGGCTCAACCATTACACAAGAAGTCGGGTTTCCTTGTTTTTAAATCTCAGACAAGACCAATGTCAGAAACTCTGCAACAGAATAACGTTTCTAGACCGAAATCTCTAGCTATCAACATCTGTTTGCCAATACATGCGGTTAAAGCAAATGCCAGCCCAGTGAAATCATTATGTTGACAAGCATAAGGAAGGTACTCGTCCAAGTTCATCAACGTAAAATCTTTAGCCTCCCAAGACAGAGCAGTACCTGGCAGTGAAAGACATACTCCGGGGTAGTTTTCTTATACTTCATATTCCACACAAGGGCCACCCCATCGGGCTCATGAGGTGCATCCTCATTGTTGTTGTACGAGGCTACGAGTAATTCTGGGTACTGTACAAGTGAAAAAGACTCAGAGTAAACCAGATGACTGGCTAACGGTCCAGACAATCCTAGAGTCTTTGTTTTCTTTTGCCAGAACAGAGTTAAAAAAATCCACCAACAAACAAAAGCCACCCTTCATTATAAATAAAAAACTGTCGATTAAAACTGCAATTGTTTCAAATTTAGCTCATAAACCAGCATTAACAGTCTCATTCTTTCACTGCAACTTGCTTGAAATGTAAAAATCAGTAGTTTTAAGTGAGCTTTTCTTAGTGAAGCTAACAGTTACTTCTATAAAGTAGTCCATAAACCAGAAACAAGTATGCCAAAGACTTTCTTCATAATACAAAACTGTTGCTGCTTTTCACAAGAGATTAACAGCTCTGATTACTCTTTGCAAAGTATGGAGCATGAAGGAACACATTTGGAATACAGCCTGTGTCAACTGTACTTAGAGAAGTGGATAGAACAGAAGAATTGACAAAGATGGACATTTACTGGACAAAGAAGGTATTTACTTAATGGAAACATTAGTTTTTACCTGAGACGACCAGTCCAAACAACTGACAACACGATGCTTTGACCAACGTTCATCAAAAAACTGCCTATTTAAGGACAATTTTGCTCCTGCTTGAATCTCTCTATATAAAGGCAATTAGCAGATATTAATCTTAGATCACTGTTCAATTACAAACATTGCACATTCACAGTAAATTAATCAACGTTCACGTTACCCTTCTTTGTCTTCTAAGTCTCTTCCACTGTAGTCAAAGAAGATGTTGATTTGCTCAGAAAGGGCTCTTTCGACAATCCTCGTGGAGTGGTCGAAGAAACTTAAAAATTCTTCAGAATGAAGAATTTGCTGTTTTTCCTCTTCTGTAAGTTCATGAGGGGCAGCTGGAAAAGAATTACACGCACGTTCTGTGGACTGCATGCTTTCAGCAGTTCTTTCCAAGAAAGAAAACCAGAGTATTTAGCACGAAGTTGGAAAACTTGTTTCCCATCATCCATAGATTTTAAATACATGTTTACATTTTATGTTTTGCTAGCTTATTTTTAAAATGTCAATCAAATCAATTTCGACTTAATGAAAAGAAATCATCCATGGATTTTTAAATACATTTTTACATTTTATGTTTTGCTAGCTTATTTTTAAAACGTCAATCAAATCAATTTCGACTTAATGAAAAGAAGTTAAACATTTATTGATGCCTTTCTTTACAGCACAGAATGTCTCGCGGTGAACTGTACCTTCTTCCTCCTCCTCTTTTTTTAATGTCTTTTCTTCCTCAGGTTCAACTAAGGGTTTTGGTGCAACCACATCATCTTCATCTTCCTCATCTAAGGAGAACCATTATGGTGAGACTGTCAATGTTTTAAAAGAGGAACAGTAGTTAAACATTCATTGATGCCTTTCTTTACAGCACAGAATGAACTGTACCTTCTTCCTCCTCCTCTTTTTTTAATGTCTTTTCTTCCTCAGGTTCAACTAAGGGTTTTGGTGCAACCACATCATCTTCATCTTCCTCATCTAAGGAGAAACATTATGGTGAGACTGTCAATGTTTTAAAAGAGGAACAGTAGCATTCCAGGTGACTGACGAATAATGGAAAATGGTATCATTTAGATCAAAATGGTTATATTTGTAAAATGTAGCACCCAGGATAACATTATCTCAAACCAAAAGACCATTGTAACACCGTCTACACCTGGATTTTAGTTGCACTAAATTATGTAGTTGTATAACCTGAAATAAGACGTGTAAGAAATCGTAAAGGATCCAAAGTGGAAACCTCTCTTACAAGCATTTATGCTTCCCCACTAAACCATGTGGTGGATGCACGTTCTGTGTAACATACTGACACATTAATGCTGCAGAATAAAGAAAAATCAAATGTCTAAAGTAGTCTGCAGAGCAGCTGCTTACTTGTGATCTGAAACCATCAGAGTCTAATGGGTCTTTACGTGGCATGAAGATGGCTTACATTAGCTTTCAGGTTGCTATTCTGAGAGGCAAATCTTGCTCAAGATAATAGCAGGGAGATTACATTTTTTCTGTCATTTTAAATGCAACTCTCATTATCTGTATCATGTTTGGCAATGAGAACTTTACAGCAAAATGTGTTTTCCCTAATTGCAATGGATAACAGAAAATGTTAACGTTCAGGAACACTGACAAGGTTTACAGCACTTTCTGCATTTCTGCATTTTATTATTTGAATACTGTAAACCAGAAAATAACTTGAAATGACTTAGTGTTACGGAATATGCATTTCCTGGCTTTTCTTCATCCACTTTCTAGAATAAGCTTCTGAAGATTATTTTTATTGGTTAAACAGCCATGTCATCTGTTGATAAGGGAGCGGTAGCAGGAGCCTGCTGCATGCCTCATCACCAGTAATGAGAAATTCAACAGCGTTTGACTTGTTTGTAGCAGCCATCTCCCTGACCCACGTTCAGAGTTACCCAACAACAACAACAGCAAAAAGTAAAGAATAAAATCCACATGTACGCACACAAAAAAGGAGAAAGGGAAAAAAAGAAAGAGGGTGGTGAAGGGATGGGAAGCAGCTGCCAAGCCATGGTCCCAGCAGCCAGGCCAGCTGACTAGATAGCAACAACCAGATGGTACTGCTAGAATTGTCTCTCTGCTATGAGGTGGCAATGGGATGGCACAGCATTTTTCTGCCTGACTGCTTCCAATCATGTCTTTCCCCAATGGCAAGCCTGTGCAATTACCAGCACTCCAGGAGGTCTACAGACAAGCCTTTAGCCTGCAAACAAAATACAGCTTGTAGGCCATACCAGCTGCCAAACCACACACATAGTGATAGGTTTAAAGAGGTCTGAAAATCTTTCTAACTCCATAGTACAGGCAATAAAAATATAACCGTACCTGCAGGAAAGCAAGCTTTAAATGACACTGTATAATGCACACAATAATACAAACTCCAACTTAATCAAAATGATAATGACGTATGCCAATCGTACATTACTCGAAATTGAGCGATTTTTACGTTCTGACAAGTTTACAGAACTAGGATAAATGGCATGAATGATTTCAATATATGCTCATACTTTTGAACCAAATGGTGAAGGTTAAAATCTTTCCTTTCAAGGGCCTCAATCAGCCACAAAGGAAAACAGTAATCACTGTCTTTTCAGCCAGCCCAACCGCATTTGTCAGCCCTTTCTCCGTCAATGCAGCCAGAGCAATCAACCTGCCAAACATTCAGAATGGAAAAACAATCTGAAAATACAGGGTATAATGCACCTGCCAGTGAAAATGGCCATTTCAAGAAAAGCTAGTGATCTCAGTGACCCTGCTGAGGAGGCGGTGGTGCAAAGGGGAAAGAACGCGTAAAAGAATTCTTAGTGATCTCCACTCTCTTGCACATTGACACTTCCTTACAAAGCATGCCAATTACAGCTTTTGTGCTACTTAAAAAAAATGAAAGCTTTTTTGGGCAAAATAATCACTCAGAAACAGAAAGACACTGCTCCTTTTTAGATGGATCCTCATGTACAGCGGACTGGTAATCTGAAAACTGTATAACTTGTGGCAATTGTAAAGAACAGAATTCTTCGTATCAAATCACTACGGGGTGAACATTGATTAATTAAAAAATGCAATATGAGTTAACACACATGGTTTTGAGAACAACAAATGCAGGACCACATATTCACATTACAGGCAGTTGGATTAGAAACCCCCTCTTGTTCGCCCTGCCAATCAATCCTGCGGATTTAAATGATGCCTTCAAATTTAGAAATTTGGGTTTGGGTCACCCTGGGTACATTATTCCAGCTCTGAAAGTCCCAAATTAGAAATTTCAGCCCAACCCCCCATTAGTCATACTACTCTGATTCTAAGTACCATTTTCAGTGACAGGAGTCAAATTCCTGTCAGCTGCAGATGGTCAACCCCTTAGTGCTAACTGACCTTCTAATCTACATATTTTATTCAAAAGATCATATAGTTGATTGCTCCTGCCTTTTAATGTTTGAAACATAAATGGCATATATTATACAGAGATCTAAATTCCTTCGTAGTACTTTCACTGCGTACAGCCAGCTGATATTACTGCATTTAAATGCAGGATACAGCACTTGTTTTAATATTCTCGAAGTATCAGACTTGAAATGGAACATGTCATCTCACTGTGACTTATCTGTAACCACATGCATCTAAAACCTCTCCAAAGAAAAGTCACATGCAAACTCTCTCACTAACGGATCTGGGGGGCGAAAAAAAACCCCCAAGCAACACAAAGCAAAAGAACCCCACATATACGAGTTCTTGACCTCATTATCCAAAACTAGGATGCTTTCTCACAGAAGTTTACAATCAAAAGAGGCAGCATGAAGCTGCAGGACAGCAAAAGAGATAAGAATTCTAGGTTTAAATTACTCCTTCTGTCTCTACTTAATCTTGACTTTATTAAATAACAGGCCAGGTGCTGGTATCTGCAAGGACTTGGCACAACAATGACATATTCCCCATAAAACACTGGAAGATTGGACATTCTGTTGCTGAACAAGTTCCACAGCTGCTAAGTCAAGAGCCATAACGCAGCGCTGTACTGCGTTTATTTCAAGTCAGCTACGTAAAGTTGGAAACTTTAAAGGCACTGCCTAACTTCATTCTCCTTATTCATTATTGACTGTACCCACTGGTATTTTACACCACTTCAATTGTCAGTACACCAAATACAATTCTGCATTTTAAAAAAGGCTGCTAAGACTTAGAAAAGTCAGGGCCATGAGGACAGGAAATGGGACTATGTCACATCACCATATTGATGAATATTCATTATAATATCCTAAAGGATTAACTCCATGTTATTTCTGACATAAGAACGGGGGATCTAAGGTTTCAAACAGAATCACAGAATCACAAACTCAGCAGCAAAGACTGCATAAAAATAGTGACTACTTTAACAGTGACAAATTTCTTGTCAGTGGATGCAGAAAACAGGTTTAATGAACCACTTGAATTTTTACTTTGACTTACCATCAAAATTGTGATGCAAGACAGAAAGAAAAGCAGTGCTGTAAATTAGGCTGCACCTAGCAATAACACTAGAGACTGAAGTTCCAGTTGTATGAGTAATCTGTTGCTGCAGAGTAGGTTAATCAAAGTTAAATCATCTGTGAAATGGGTGGCTTTTGTTAAGCTGAATGTCTTGATACCAAGTTTTTCCATCTGTATTTCACTGTAGATTTAAGGCATGTACAGGATAATACATCAATATGCAAGGACCCACTATATCTTTTGAAAATATTAAAATGTCAAAATGCTACCTTCACTGTAACAGCATCCAAGAAGCCAATCCTATACACCAAATTGTTATTACTCTGCTAAAGTCAGAATTAAAAGGACAAAAACGCTTAATAATTCCATTCTGTGTCTTGGAGACTTTACCAGACAATAATTCCTCAAAGAGTAGAGCTAATACAATAATACTGTCTGCAGTCATGGCTGCATATGCACAATACTGTACAGCAGCACTAAATAACAAGTATCCTGTTAGCCCAGAAAAAGCCTTAATTATGACAGTCGAGCAGAATCATGTTCCTCTATATGCCTATCTTTCTTTGAATTAACTACTTCAAGGGCTCGTAACACACCTTTATTGGGTACACTGGTGACTTATTTCTTTGCATGTGAATTTGAACAATGTTAGCAAATCACAAAGGAAGAGATCAAATAGTATGGTAGAGGGCAGTGCAGCGAGAAGTACAATGACTGCAATACTCTGCATGGTGGTCAACATGGAGCCTGCAGAACATTAAGACATCGGAACTGCATCTCTGCTGCTGAAACTGCTTCTGCTGCCTGCTAGAAAGGAACAAGTGTATGAAGGGAACACAATTTCAAATGCATTTTCATATAGTAGGTGTGAAAATCTGCTGCTTGACAGAGCATGCCAAATAGAGGCTAAATAACAGCCCTAACAACCAGTTGACCACACCAACTAAAAACCATACCCACCAAAACTGGACAACGAGAGAAGCAGGCAGCAGTGTTATACACAGCACCACGGGAAGTGAGAAGTGGATTGAAGACAGCGGAAAAGGAAACAGCAGAACAAGGATGCTGGGGAACGGAGCAGCCTAAACACAGGATTTTTCATGTACTGCAGTAAAATATCTGAAGTTGTGAGAACTGCTAGCACACTGAATACCTCCACCTCCTAAGAAACCCGTCACATTTCAAAATTAAGAGCTGGGCATTTTATAAGAAAGTATGAACACTGGAGCTAACCCAGCTGAGTCGCAACTTGCTACTGTACAAGGGAGCTACTGAAGATGACTTGTATCTGTAAATTCAGTCGCAAGCTCAACTTTCAAGTGTACTTTGTAAGATTATCTTTAGTTTACAGTGAAGTCAATAAAATAAAAACCTCTCAGACTGTGAGAAGCAGCAAGAAATTAAAATTAGACACATTTTATCTAACTGCACTCTGAAAATACAGCATATTTCTTTTATCAGTTGTTTTAAAGACTTCAAAATTTTCTTCCCATAATCAAAGTCTCTAACCTACTGATGCTCTTTTTTTTGGAGCTTTTAGAAAGAAAAAGGTACGGGCATGGGAGAAAGGAAAGGAGAAAAACCAAAACACCAATCTGTGCAGGGATACAGATAAAATGAAGAGTGGAAAAGCAAAGCAAATCCTCTGTTGTTCTGGCTTACCAAATAACAGAGTTTGAAAGACGTGGTTTGTGTTCTGAAGACACAGCGCTCCCTTATACTGGATACCCAGGGACAGGGGAGGAAACTTCTCAACACAAAGTATTGTTGCAATTTACTTCCTTTCTTTTCCCTCATGTTTCTCCCCCCACTTAATCTCATTTCCAGTGTCATTTGCATCTAGTTAACTTGTCGAAGTGACTTCAAAAGACACTCTAGTCAAGAGCAGCACACTGATGTCGACTGGAGCAACAACATTTGCATCACTTGTATTACACTTTACACTGTATCATCTGTATTACACGTTCAGGTAAATTATACAGTTTCTGGAAATGCCAGCATAAGATTTCAGTTGAGAGTTCTCTCTTCATGCTTTACAAGTGCATTTATTTCCTTGCATAAACACCCAAAAATTCACATACCAAGAGAGAAGGAAAATGGAAAATTACAAATGTAGAATCAGGTCCTAAAATTGCTAGCAAAGACACACACTCAAAGTCAGCCGCATTCAAGATTCTGTTGCAGAACTACATACAAACGAGGTCAAGATTAGTGTTTTCATTTACAGCTAAATTTGAGTACTTCAACGTTGAGAAGTAAATTTATTAGCCAACTATGGTTTTTTTGGAAAAATTTCTTATCTGAAAAGCAAACAAGTCATGACTAAAGGGCAGCATACGTTCAGTTGCCGAGAACAGAAACTGCATGGGTTAGTAAAGAATACATTGGTTCCTCCTTTTAGAAATCAATGTATAAGCTCCAAGTATGAAAACTCAAATTCTTAAGAAGTGTGAGGGGGTTAACTGCCAAGTCTGTTGTAAGGATACACAGCCTTCAAGTAAGCTGTTTGTGGATTCTTAAGTATCATAAATGCAAGATATATCCCACTTTTATTTATCACTTGTCAGCTAATTAAGGAACTCGGTGTCTAATCTGAGTATCTACTAAAAGTGAGAAAATACCATGTATTAGTAACAAGAATAACATCAAACGAGGTGCAGAATGACAGTAACACTCTTAAGTAAGAGCTGTACGAGTTAAATAATTGAATTTAGATCAATTATCTCATACATCAACATTCATTCTACCTTACCAAGTTTCGAGATCACAAATACTGGTTCTAATTCAGTCAGTCATCATTATTACAATAAAATAAAGAAAAACAACTTAGGTAGTAATAAGTTAAATATTCACCTTCCTTTGGCTGAGTCATAACAGGTGTTTGCGTCTCCTTCGTGTACGTAACAATTTCTCGAGGAGGAAAGTCAACTTGTGTAATTTTGGCCATTCCAAGTTTAACAGGTCCACGCCTAAGTAAAATTAACAGAGAAATCAGAAAAACTTCATTTAACTTCATTAACTCAGTGGAAACATAACTCTGAAGAAGTCCCACGATTATGACTAATATTTTATTATCATTATTATTTTAAATGAGCAGCTATTTATACATCTGCGGCAAAACGAAAGGTACGCAAATATAAAAAAGAGCTGGATTACGGGATATAATTTTGAAGTTTTGCTCTTTGTGGTCGACTAGGGTACTGCTCCATAGGTGATGTATCCCTGTTTTCAGTACAACAGGTCTGCTCGCGAGTCGTGTTTGCACAGAAATGGTGCTAGGATTTTAAAGCTTAAGGAACAGCTTAGTTATTCTGAAGGAAAAAGCATTTTCCAATCCTTTTACCTTTGCTGCCCTTTTTTGTCTACCTCTAAGATACTATTTAGAATGCAGAACTGTAAATCTAATCTGAAACTCGCACACTGACAAGTGATTTATCTGTAATATATTACTGCAGAATATGATACTGAAAACCACTGAGCTTTCTGCCTTCAGCTCATGGAAGATCCTCTCATCGCAGACATAGCTAGTATTGAACTACAAGGCAGAATGTACTTCCAAAAACCACATAACATTAATTCAGTCATTGTAACTTCCTATAAAGGCTAGTTTCAGTATGTACGGTAGTAATAACAACAATTTGCCTACATCAAATTTAGTTTCTTATTATCCCCCTTCTCCTAAGATAAAAGCGAAATAAAAAGAGCAGTCCCTTCTGAAAGGTTTAGGTGGTCAGAATCGTAATTCTTACAGCATGATAGGTTTTAGTAAGTGCTTATAATAAGCTACAGCTTCTATAAATATACAGAAAAGTCACTCTGTTTAAAAACACTCCGTTTTAAAAGTTATCTTAAGATTTTCATTTTAATGAAATTACTTTTTAAAGTTTACATTTTGCCAAAGAAAGACTCAAAGAAAAACCATAAATAAGTTTTGTTATTAGAGATAAACAAGTATATTAAATAATGTAAAATTTCCCATTGCAAGCAAAGCGCACTAAGTCTAGGGACAGTGAATGTCTGTTACTCACAGAACAGGAATTAACAATTACTTTAAGTCTTAAAGAAAAAATAAACTCTTATGCTTATTATCCATAAGTACATGAAAGAGGGAATATAAGAAATCTATGCAATACCCCAGATCGGAATCAGAGTGGAGCTGAAGAACTGATGGATCAGTATCCCAATGCAGCGTCCTGGTACCCCAGGTTGAACAATCATGCAGCATTAGCAAAAAAGGTCAGAGATTAGTGAAGCAAATACACACTATGAAATGCTAGAGTTACAGCAAGCTTACAGTTATTTCATTGTTCACAAGAAACAAAGCAATGTAACATCAGTTAAGGGAAACTCAGCAACCATTCAGTGCGATAATACATGCAGTACACACACAAGTTAAAAGGCAAACAGAATCCAGAGCTATTAGAAGAGAATTAAATTACTTTAAAGATTGAAAGTTAAAGATCTGCAAACAAATGTAGCCTTTATGAGGGAAATAAAAATATTTTTAAAAAACTTCAAATTCCTTTTGAAATCTGTTCAGATTTGTTCGTGTCATATGAAGACAGATTTGTTAACGTGATGCAGTCTTGCCCAGAGCAGTAAATCTGTGGAGGAAACCATCATAACGGTGAAGGAAATGAGTCAACACATAAGCCTTTTGGTAGAGGGGCAAAAATGCATTTCCACAGGGACAGAGAACTGCTAGAGTTTCCAAGATGTGACATTGCAGTAATTACGGGTTAAGCACTGCCTTGGGCTTATAAGTGTCATCTGATGTAGAGCCAACTCCATTTAAGATATTTAAATCTCTTAGAAATAGTGGGCTTTATATTAATAACACATTTCAAAGTCATGTGGAATAATGACCAGAATAGATCAATTTCAAATCACTTTTGTATCTGAAGAAATATGAAGGCGGAAATAAATCTTCTCCCTCCCTTCACTTTTGCCCTTCGTGCCTTCTCCACAAATTTTCATTTAGCCGACTGCCTGCCATCAGGCTTCAGCAGAATTGTAAAGAAAGCTTCTAAAAGAGAGATTAACAGATGAACATGCACTGTTTTTCTGAAATTCTTATATGTGAGTATATATTTTTTAAAAGACACATTTTATAACAAATAAAAAATTTAATACATAATGCTAAGTCAATAAAAGGTATTTTTCCATTTCCATTCCACAAATGGTAATGTTCTTATAAACCAGATGCAGAATTCCTAAAGGTAAAGTTGATCTCAAAAATGTACAGGCAACGCCATAAAAACTCATCAATATGAGTGCGTCATGCACGTCTTTGCTCTTGTATGCATTAGAAGAATAATTGATTATAGCTTAATTAAGAATTACAGATCCACTGTTTTCATACTTAGCAAGTCAATCCACATAACCACTATAGCCTACAAAGAAATAGCTTAATAGCTAAATCTCTAAAACCTTTCCATATCTTTTGTGCATTAGAAAATACACAATTTTACCATAAAGTAAATATTTTGAGTATACTTATTCTTTAGGTCTATGCTATTTTTTCTTGACCAAATAGATTTAAGCTTGGAGTTTAATTCGGTGACTGAGACTTCAAGTTAGCTATTGCTCATATGAAAGCAAAGAAGAGAAAAAAGAAAAGAGATGAGAGGGGAAGGGCAAAGAAGAAGAAGGGAAGAAGGGCAAAGAAGATTGGGAAAGTTCAGGGATGAGAAAAGAAGGCAGGGCAAGAGAGAGCAAGGGAAAAGGACGGTGAAGGGCAGGGCAAAAAAGGGAAGGGCAGGGGAGGTCGGGGATGGGAGGGCAAGGGAAACGGTTAAAAAAGGGTAAGTGAGGGCAAAGAAGGGTAGGGATGAAAGGGCAGGGGACAAGAAGGTCAGGGAAGGTCCAGGGAGAGTCCAGGGATAGGAAAAGAAGGTCGGCAAAAGTTGGGGAAGGTCCAGAGATGGGAAAAGAAGGTTAGGGAAGGTCGGAAAAAGTTGGGGATGGGAAAAGAGTCAGGAACAGGCAAGGAACGGAAAACCACCACTACCAACCCAGCCTTCAAGGTGCTTTCTGTAAAAGGTGACATCTACAGATCCGAACGCGGCATCACCACAATACTTGTCAACCATTTCTCCCCTTTTTCAATCCCACTTGAGACAAACCTGCGAAAAGGGCTATGAATTTAAAAGATTACAACTTCTGTGGCCTGCTTAAGACCTAGCCTTTTCTCAGGTTGCTTTCTTGCTTTTAAATCATTCCTTTAACTTACAGCAGCTGCTTCAGTGCAACTGGGATAGTCTGCCTTTTAAAATACTTCAAGTCAACAAGCAGTACAGGATACGCAGCTAAATCTTTCTCAAATATTTTAAAATAAAGGTAACATTATGAGATGAAATTCACCTATTATATGTGTACTAAAATGATGTAAAAAAACCTATTCCTTTTGCTTACCAGGTGTTTGTTATGCCTTCAGTTTAATTTATTGATCTACAGACTTCAGTGAACATAAGTTCCTATTCTTCCACGTATGGCCAAACTTTTCTGTATCCGGGCACATTCTTAACATTTCCTGTGTCTCTGAAAAGCATTGTCTGCATTTAAACTAATTCTGTGAAGCATCTACCTAACCTTAAAGTAAACCAACTGTACTAATTGCCAGTTCTGAATTGATGCTATTAACTGAGGAAAGAGAAAGAACAGTGTCAAACTGGGAATCAAAACTCCTTACTGATGAAAATAAAGCAAGACAAATGCAAGTAACAG
>NW_010190029.1:70899-78714 GCF_000695765.1 Mesitornis unicolor
CAGTCTGAACACTGCTCTACTAATTACTAAATAAGTAAAGTTACTGGCAAGATTCAGCATCATAGAGGAGAAAAGACTAAACTAACAAAGATCATATCAAAGTGTAGCTGCAGCATGACCAGACAGCAAACGGCCACAGACAACAAAAAGGAACTGAAACAATCCACTAATACGAAAGGGTTTGTTTTAAGATTATCAAGCACAGTGGAACAACTTGGGCTTTCTAACACGTCTCGTACTGATACGAGAGACCCCTGCAAAATGCCAGGTGTAACACTAAAGGATATCACACAGTCCAACTTCCCCATTAACTTTCAGGTTCAAGTGTATGTGTGCATTAGGAACGCTGTACAAGCTTGAACTGACAGATTAGGATACAGACATTTGTCTACTGGAGGAGGGGAAGAATGTTATTTAGTGGTCAGAAAATAAGCAAAGGGACTTTAACAGTGACTCTACATAGCCTTCAATTTACCTCCATGCCTTCAAGACCACAATCTTTTTATGTTCCATGACTGGGAAATTATGAAAAGACAGGCTTAGTTTTAAAGTTTGCAAATGCATGAAGCTATAGGGGCTTAGGATAAAAGTTTTCTCAGGGCTTCGTAAGAAAATGTATGGATACAACATTATGTTACTATGCCTGAGGAACGTAAAATCGGAGAGCACAGTACACCTACGAGGCCGAAATAAATTCAGTCCACAACATGGTGTTCAATTACAGATACACAGGCTATACATACTGTTTCATATTGAATTTCTGAATTCTGTGTTTTAACTTCATGGTTGCTACTTAAAAATAGTCACCCTTTGTTTAGGTAATTAAAATCTTGAATATTTTTAGATTAGATTGCCTATAGTTATGCATGTATAAAGGTACATGCACATAGGAGGTCACTGCAGTCTCTTTGAAAGATATTTCAAAGCAGTGTTAAGTATTCCCTCTTTCTCCAAAACAAATACTCATATAAACACAAAAGTAACTGATGAGAACTACTTTAGTAATTGTGATTTAACTAAACTTCATCCACATTGCGTACTCAGTAAATTTTAAGTACTTGAATTTAATTTGCTGAGAAAATATAAGTTATCAATATTAATAGGCAAACACTGCTCATATTTGCAGACTGTGCATGGGAGAGAGTCGAAATACCCTTTGGAAGCAGTGTTTCCCACCTATCACCCATATGTTGGCACTCTGAATCCCTAGTTTAACAGAAATATTTAACTCTCTTTAAAGCAGCATTTCTCAAACTGTCATGCACAAACAAAAGGTCAAATAGTCGTATCAAGTACTAGCACTGAAAAAAAACCAACCCTGGCTACACTAACGTGGTGCTATGTTTTGGCCAAATGAGAGAGTGTGAACGATACAGTTGTACTACATGGATAGCTGCAAGGTGAAATAATGAGAAACACTGTTCTGGTAAGGAAAAAAAAATAACATCAGAAGGAAGGCAAAGTCTGTAAACAGTATCTTGTATTAGACCAACTGGAATAGTGGGAAAAAGGAAATAGCCTATCATCCATACAGATCCTCCTTTAGAAAAAGCTGAGAAGAGCCCAAAATATGGACTTTTCCAGTTTTCTCTTGTCCTGAGACATTAATGGTTACAACAACATTACCACAAGACATTCAGACTCATTTTACTTTAACCTTGCAAGTTTAAACACCTCCACGTTAACGTTGGCAATTTCAAATTAGTACGTGTATTCGCATTTCAGATTTGTAAAGTAAAGTACTGCTGTAAAACAGTTACTGTTCACAGATTCAATAATACTGTAACCTCCTATTATTCTATTATAATCAAGTAATTAACCTTGATTTCTTCTGACACTTAATTCTTCAGAATATGAGTATTAAGCAAAGGAATACGAGAAGGAAAGTGACATACCTAGATCCAACAGCGCCATCACCAGAGTCCTGGCTTCCAGCCTCACTTGGCGTACTCACAGATTTGGAGGACGGAGAGGTAGGAGGAGGGACTAAATAGTGAAACAGACAGGTATCCGCTGTTACTACTCGCAGAGGTTGCACGGCTTAGGATGTTTTCAAATTAATTTAACATGAAATATTAAAAAAAAAAGTGATGGCAAACAAAAAAAATACATGGATGAAAATGAACAGTAGAAAGAGAGGGGAAAAGACAATGTTAACAATTCATGCTGGACTTTCATGCAGTTGTCTGGCATTTATGCATCTGGTGCATACAAAAAGACATGGAGGGAAAGACACTCAAGAGAAAATGAATTGAAAAAATATTTTAAACTGAACTTCTGACAAAAGATGGCATCAATTCGCAAAGGATAATTTCCACTAAATCATGTTGCATAAACACTGAAGGAAGACAGTTGTTAACATCTCTGACATAAGTGTTTCTTAAAAATTAGACACTGAATGTGTTCAACTGTTAGTTTTGTTTCAAAATATATAATCACTGAAGTGTGGACCAAAAATAATTGACTTTGTCATACAGCATACTGTTACTTTTGTTCTGACTTCAATCAACATAGATCTTGTTTATTACAACAAAGTTTCTGCTGTTGGGTCTTGGGGGATTTTCGTGTTTTCTCTCTCTTTACTTGACAAGCTGTTACACTGAAACTGTTTCCTACAAGTCAGTTCATTTTCAGCACTTCCATGAAGATTGCAATTACCGTTTAAAAAAGCAACATGTTTTTTGGAACTAAAATATAATAGTGAATGGTATCATGCAATCTGATACAAACACAATGCTATTTTGATATTTCTTTCAACTTTTTCCTTTAGAAATAGTGAAACTCATTATTTAATGAAACAGGATTATGCTTAAGAATCAGGGTGTGTGTTGAAGGCCCTTAAATGCTTCTTTTTTCAGCAATATGTAAAACATTCATAGAACAGATTCACTCCTTAGCAACCCTTAAAAAGAACCTTTAACCAACTGAACACAAGTTATGTAAAATTGGTATTCACTCTATCAGGGGTCAGACAAGGGAGAATTCTGTATTTAGACCTGCAACACTTCTAGAGAATTTCCTGAAATCAGATGTATATTGTGAATTCGGAAGAATGTTTCCATCACATCCCAAAAGACAGACATGACTCTGGTTGACAAAAATTCTACCCTACGTTTACAAAATCACAGCGAATACTTCAGTTCATTAAAAATTCATCCCTCCTACAGGAAAGACTTTTATACAGGTCTACAGTTATACTTCATCAATTCATACATACACACACTTTCACTTTACAAATATACCTATATAAATATAGGTGTGTATGTGTATATACGAGCATGTCTTTTTCTTCAACTCATCACTGCCATCTTCTGAGTAATTTGAACCAAAGGAAATGCCTATAGGCCTTCATATTCCTACATTATTTTTAAGCATTATCAGAAATGACATTTTAATGTCACCCTTTCTTAACTGAAGGGGCAGCATTAGAAGCATCTCTTGCTACCCTTGACAAAAGTCAGTCAGCTCTACCGAGCAGTAAGCATGGCCGGAAGGATCCAGCAGCTTCGTTTTGATGCTACAGTGCCCTCTTGTGGGGCACACTGCTTGCAAGAAAGTCTTCCCGTAACTGAGGTGAAACGTATTTAAAGACCAACAGTCTTATGAAAAGACCAAGTAGAATTCCACCTACCCCAACAGAGGATGAAACTATAATACCTTCTTGAAAGTTATTTTGGTTCACAAACTTACAGCTTCCTAAATAACGATAAAGGCAGATAGCAAAAGCATACTTAGATTATTAAAAGTCCCTTCTCCTATGAAGAGAGTTCCCTCTCTCTGGCAGCTAACAGGACAGTAATCGCCTTAGGAATTTTTAATACAATTTCCTATGAAGGAATCTAATCTCAAGTTATCCGCCTACAACAACAACACGAGCTCAAGCTATCTGACACCAAGTTGGTCAGCTGTGAGTTAGGTCCAGTTCAGGCGTATGATCACCGTATGATAACTTTGCTGGTATACAGGCAGCAGAGCCCAGCTGTGCCTCAGGCAGGCTACTGAGACATTGCAAGTAGGACATTTTAGCTTGACGTAGGATCCAGATCAGATGTGGGTATTTTGAAAGGGAACAGAATGAATTCCCTGCTAATCTGGACATTGAAGGGTGTGGTTAGTAGATGCTCCATGGAGTGAAACAACTCACGCAAGGGTGTCCCTGGGTCTTACATGGCAGCACCTCAAACAGCTTTTCACAAACAGCTACTCTGTCTATGCAATGACTTGCTTTGAGGACTGACTGTCCTGTGTTCTTCTGATTCTCTCTCACAGGTTTAAAAAACCACCAACAATAATCATATGCATTTCTGCAAGAGACTTATCACCTGTCTTAGCAAAACCTCACACAAGAAAGTGTTCAACTATTAGTCTGCCAAACAAAATCTCTAGTAGTTAAGTACTGATTACTTAAAATGCTGTACGCTAGTACTGACATAGCCCAAACGCAGTCTCTAAACTGTGAGAACAGTTCAAATTACTAAAGATTACTGCTGTGGCCATTGGAATGGGAGCAGCTCTAATGACAGTTATTCCATGTTAACTTTTGAACTTTTGATGACTATGCAAAAGCAGTTATGAAGATATACTCACAGATATACTATATATGTAACAAATTATTATTTGTTTTCATTTGCAAACCTAGTTGAAATAGGCCCTCACCATTAAGCCAAACTGAAAAACAAGTTTTAAATCCCTTAGATTTCAGAGCTAGAGACAAAAATGGGAGTTGAACGATCAGAGTCTTCACTTTCATCTTCCAGAGAGATGTGGCTACGTAATGGCAAAAAACAACAACCAATATGCTAACTCATCCAAGAGTGACACAGACATGAATCATCATCCTTGATAGTTAAAATTTATACTCAGCCTCACTATTACTCCATCAAGTCAGTTGGGTATTTGAAATAAGGAAATTAGGGTGTTAAAAGATGCAGAAAGGAAACAAGCCAACTCTGCACAAAAATATCAGAATTAAAATCCATCATTAAGAAAAAGAGAAAAGAAAAAAATAGAGAAGAATAACGTGCAGGAAAAAAAATAACAACAAATACAAGATATTTATATATTTTACCTAAAAGACACCAAATAACTCATCAAGTATAAAACATATCTTTTACAAAATAGTACTAGTAATGAGTACCAAAGCACATCACTTGACATTTATAACAGAGATCATGCAGGACAAAATAGTACAAAACCCAGACATGTATACCCCAAAACAGTGGCCAAAGAATTGTCGTACTAGTTATACATAAATACCACAATCCAAACAAAACCAAAAAACCATCACCACAAAAAAAACCCCACAAACAAAAGAAAACAAAAAACACCACCAAAAACACAACCTCAAAACCATACCTCCCCAAAACCCCAAACAAAACACACCCAAACATTTATCTCAAACTAATATTAACATTCCTACCACCAGGAGACTCTGGTGTCAACCCCATGCTCTGGAGTAATGCTTCAGCTTCTCTTCTCTTCTTCTCAAGATCAGATTCTTCTTGTACAGGAGGAACATCTTTCTTCTGATCAGTCTAAAAATAACTCAGTAATTAATGTACAGCATTTGACAGATATTATAAACAGTTTCATTTATTTTTTGAGATCTCCTATTTTTTATGCCACTGAAACTTGTTCTCATACAGGTTAGATATTTGACTTTAGTAATTCTGATCATCCTTTGTAGATGAAGTAAACAGCAGACAGAAATCACATAACTTTGTAGCTTTGGTACTGTCTTTAAAAGACACCTGTAACATGCAAAACGTGTCTCCTCATTTGTCAAAATGACTAACACTTCGTGAGACCAAGAATACCTTTTTTACACTAATGCTGAGCACTGTAAAATGCAAAGACCTAAAAAAAAGTATTATATACCTGTGTATTTTAAAGACACAGTCATATTGTTCCAGTTTTGAAATTACAGGGACTGTGTCAAAGAAAACACTACAGGATAGGAATGACAGTGAGAGACACCCCTCTTTGGTCAAGAAAGTATTAGGGCACTTGGCTAGCTAGAGCACATGCTGGAGTGTATAGCAATTAAGAAAACAAACATAAGAAGTAAGAGTGATCGTTGTCTATGTGTGCTTTTTAAGCTACTTTTAAAAACAAAACCATCGAGAAGCTGTTCAGTGAGAAAGCTTTCTTTTGAACCTCAGGTTTCACAAGAAAATAGAAACGAGAGAGTTCTCTAAATGACACCATCACACCTCATTAAGGAGAGGTTTTGTGAAATACTTCATGAGGATTTGATTAATGATGTCCCATGCAGGCAAGTAGCTTTAGAAATCCAAACTTTATGCAAGTGTAGGATTTTGCAAAAAAACAAACAAGCAAAAAAATCTAATTCACCATATGGACAATTCTAAAGACAACAGTAGGTGTTTGTTCTTATCAGAAAACCAAAGTGCTATGTTTGTATCAGCAACCAACCATTAAACAGACACTCCCTGAAGAGCGCGTAGCAAATTACTAAGTGAGCTTACCCTTAACTTCTAGGCCAGTAACATATGCAAGCAATCAAATTTCAAAGAGAAAATGATTTCTTACTTCTTTTTTCTTTCTTTCTTCCTCCTTTCTTTTCTTCTCCTCTCTGATCTGAGCTAATCGTTGCTTCTTGCGCTCCAACTCCGCCTTCAGTTCACTTTTGTCAGACATGGCTGAAACACTGATCAACAGAAATCATAACACTGATTGTTTTTGCTTAATTTTTGTTTGGTTGGGGTTTTTTGTGGTTTTTTTTGTCTGGTTGCTTGTTTTTTAAGATGGCAACTTTCCTTTAAATAAGCTAACACCTAAAGAACTACATTATCTTACTAAAACCACAACTGTTACAAGTCTTAAAATAAATATTTTTAAAAATCACACTCCTAGTTCCACATTTCTTTCACTTAACACTTAACACATTCTCAATACTAAAGGGGTAGATTTAGAACAGACAGAACTATGACATAGTGACAGCATCCATTCCTAAGGTGGTTCTGATGCTTTTTGAAGGAACTGTTTTGAAACAAATGTCACGCACCAAAGATGAGACGATCTGATCTCACCACAGGATTTTGTACAGCTACAGAGCCAACTATGAGACTGAAAACAGCAAGGAGAGTACCAACGCAATATCCACCTTCTACTTTTACTTCAACAGCTTAAATATTGCCAAGCTATAACTTAGCAGTATGTAAGCTACATGCAGGATTCAAAAATACAGATTTATTGAAAGATTTAGTAGGATCACTACAAATTGCAAGGCAAAGTACAAGTGTCATGGAGGAAAAAAACCCTGCAAAATATGTGTATTAATTTTTTCCCTAAACTTTTTGTACACTTTTAAGAAATTGGTAAATCAATTGGATTGGTCTTTTTAAAGACAAAAATTCTACAAAAAGTTTTGTTACATAACTAAACAGAGGCAAAAAGGTCAACAATAAACAAAAGGAGAAAAACCCCACTCTGGAACTTAACAAAGATTGAGAACACAGGTATGAAAAACTGGGTGAATGGGCTGAGCGGTTTCAAGCTGAATGTTACTGTTTTTAAGCAAATCAAAGTCAGAAAGAAAGTGCTTTAGTGGTTCTACAACAGATGAGGGATCTATAACTGCAGTGACACCAGATTAAGCATTTTAACTTCACTAAATTCACAATTAAGAATACCTGCAAGTGTTTGTGTGTCATATCTAAGCACAGAAAAGGATGCAAAATGATGCAAGCCTCATTCACCTACCCCAGTGTACTTAGTAATATGTATATAGGGGTATGTGACCCTCCATGTTGCCTGCAAACATAATAATAATAATAATAATAATAATATCAT
>NW_010190030.1:0-65522 GCF_000695765.1 Mesitornis unicolor
GATATAGATATAGATATAGATATGGGGAGTCTGTGCAAATGGCCAGCTTTGCTGCATTGCATCTGTACTTATCTCTAAAACATGAATACCAAGCTGGCTGTGTTGTGATCTGTGAAGAACAGGAATAGGTGATATGGTTGGGTACTGCAGCTCTTGCTTTTTGCTATAGTGTTTTTAAAAGGGACCAGGAACTTTAATGCCCTATCTAATGCATTTATAAAAACACACTTTCCCTAGGGGTTTGTCCGCTGGAGATAAAAATTGAACTTTTTAAAGGTGTATTGAGCTGAGTGCTAGGAATAATTAGCTTTAGAATTCCAGATAAGTGAATATAAACCTTATCTATATTTTATATATATGTATGTGTGTAGACACGTGTCTGTGTTAGTGCCTGCCCACACTAGAAACTTCTTACGTAATTGTATTAGTTTAAGGAGGGTATGCATCTCGTAGAGCAGCTTGCAGTGTAACATGGGTTTTTACTTCCTCTGCTAGTGTCAAAGAAGAGTAGCTGCCTTAACCACACTGGAAACGGAGCGTGAAATTGTCATTTGAAGCCTTGTTGTGTTTCAGGACACAGCTCCTATTTGAACACATGATGTATTAAGACTTGCGGCAGCTTTTCTGGGGGGAGAAAAAGCCCCAGACATTAACACACTTGTGGTTTGAAAAATGTGCTGCATCCTCAGAATAAGTAAATTTAAAATATGGCTCACCAGGTCATTGGAAAGTATTTAGTTGTGCTCATACACTCAAATGGAAAGTGGCCGTGTTGGTTTTACCTCTGGAGTGGAAAATGCTGCTCTGTCTCCTTGGAATAGAGCTGTGCAGGGATTTATCGGCAAAATGTTTGGAGGATGGGGGGTGGGATTCAAGGAAGATGCTTTTTTAAAAAAAAAAAATCTAGTTAAGACTTTCTGAGGGGTCTGGTATGCTGCATTGTCTGCCATAGGGATTGTTAAATTCAGGGTGCTTCAGAAGATCTGGCCACTAGCACGAATGAGGATTGGACTCCTCCAAAACATCACCCTAGTGTGCACAGGAATTTCTGGGAGCTTGAACTCTCTTCAATAGTATTTTACCTGGAGAAAAAAACCATCTCTTACCAATCGTGTCGCATCCCCCTGCCCATTACAGGAACTTCTTGCGTGGAATATGAACACAGGGGAAGTAATTAAAGTATTTTTAGCACTTTAAATGAAATTAGCACTAATGATGACTATGGTCTATGGGGAGTGTCCTGGTTTTGCTGGTTAAACCATGACAGGGAGCAGGCTGTTCAGGAACCCTTTTAGAAAGATATCCCAAATTAATATTTAGCTCATGTTGTACAGTGTCATGTAGTTCAACTCGTATATTGTGAAATCTTTTCAGCTCGGAGGCAACGTGCACTTACATTAGCAGGGAACACGATCTTTGGATCTCCAGGTTTGCTGCTGTCGTGCTGCTTCTGTCTTCGTCACACGGTGATTCCCCAGGCTGAAAGAAATGGCAGTCCCAGATTGCTGCTGTTTCTGGTGTTGGTTTCAAAATGGTTTCGTGCCTTAGTGTTGCCACCTTCAGGGTGTTGCTTTTGCCTTTTTTTTTGAGATAGAGCATGAAGTTCATGATAAATATAGCAGTTGTGTCATTTAAAGCACATGCATGCGCTTCAGTTTTACCGTGTCCCACAGCATTCCTATTCTTGGCATAGGAACTAGCGTAGCCAGAGTAGAGGGTGTCTTCCATCAGGCTTTTTGTGCTGAGGGCAACCAAGTACAGAGTGTACAAAAAAAACCCCCCAATTTAACTGGACAGAGCCTTGCAACCTCCTGCTTTTCCCTCTGGCTGCTTTGGAGCTGGCCAGTGATAAGTTCATGTGTAGATGTGAATGAATTGGATTATGCTATAAAGCAGCAAGGGTTGCTGGAGATAAATGGGATTCATTGCGTGCTTTAAAGCACCTAATAAGAGATCCCAGCAAATAGCTCATGGGATGAAATTGCACCACCCATGAACTACAGCTGGAAAATCCAATCCTTCCCCATCCAGCTCAGTCCTCCCTTGGTGGAAGGGACCAGCCCTGACTGCGTGACCGCAGCTGACAAGCGAGGGTAAGAGATGAGCGCCCGTTGCTTAGGGCTTAGATTAGGAAAGGCTTTATTGCTAATACCTAGAGCTTGAATTAGCACCAGGCTTTGGAAACAAACCGAGTGTGTATGTTCCCTATCTGCTCAGAGTGGGAGAAGGCATCCTCTTTCCTTGAGGAATCTTTGGTGCTTCAAGAGTTACTGTTTGCTTTTTGATCCTGTGCTGAGATAGTGAGTGCTGCTGCTGCAAATTACCATAGCTTGAAACTTGGCATGGTGAGTCATAAGACTTGATGTCTCTTCATTTTCTTTTCTTCTTCCCTTTAAATATAAAAAAAAGCTTTAATTGGTTTCTGGCTCAAGCAGAGGAGTTCTCAATGTCTTGTTAGTGTAGCGTGTTTAACAAATAACCCAAACCTGTCAAGATTAGGAGTGACAGGGGACTGTTACTAAAATCTTTCGCATGCTACTTCTGGAATGAGAGCTGTTTCTCTCCACCCAGCTTTTATGTATTGGCGTCCTGTTGTAATGATCAAGTTCAGGCTGAGTAATTCCTTGGGCCTTTTATACTGCTGTGTTTTTTTCACTTCCCGTGTTACCCCACTCTCCGAAATCCCTGACTTTCACTGAGCGCAGCACAGAAGATAACACCTGACTGCTGGCAAGTTGCATCACTGTTATCTGCCCATTGCTGCTGAGCAAAGCTGTCATTGTGCTGGTCCACAAGAACTGCTGCTGCTTGGGAAATTCTTGCTGCAGTTTAGGGATGTGTGTGTGTATGCACGTATTTAGGTTGCAAGAATGTGCTCAGTTAAGCAAAATACTTCTTAATCTGGATTTATCAGAAATAATACAGTTCTGCATTGGCCACTACACCACAAATACCTATGTCAGTCTGTCCAGGATTAGTTTGAGATAATTTTTAAAGATTTCTTGAAGCAATGGTCCCAAATATGACACCAGTTCAGGTTTGGATCTGTTAAGTCTAAAAAAGCATTGCAGTTGGTTTGGGGGTTTGGTAGATTTTTGGTTTTTTAAGCAGAGTGATTTTGCTGAAATGGAAGCTCAGATCTGCTGGGTTTCAGAACATTTTTTTACTGCCTTACAGATGGAGATGGCCAGGGCACGAAGGTGCTGAGTCAGTACCTGAGCTGAGCTGTCTTGATTCCTCTTTCTTTGTAATGATGACAATCCCTCTTTACTGACAGTCCACAAGCCTGACAGTCATGCAGGAAATGCCTTTTTTGGTTGTTTCCACCTCCTGCTCTGAGCAGCTTATCTCTGTAGGATCACTTGTTGCTACTTGCTTCATTCACACACCTTCCTCTCTTTCTCTTGCCCAGGAAGGATACATGACTTGCTGAAAAGAGAGAAAATGCTATGCTGGGGATACTCGTCTTTTGGACAACCTGGGATAGGTAGCAACCTCCAGGTGATCATTCCTGAACCGCAAGTGTATGGATTCATCCATGACAGAAATGTCAAGGAGGTGGCATGTGGAGGAAACCACTCAGTGTTCCTGTTGGAAGATGGGGAAGTGTATACCTGTGGCTTGAACACCAAAGGCCAGCTGGGGCACGACTGTGAAGGAAGCAAGCCAGGTAAGTCTGCTTTCTCTGTGTGTTTTAGGCTGTCTTTTGAGGCTGGTGAACTGAGAAGATCGTGGAAGCTTTGTGTTGATTGCTATGGAGCTGGAGCAGCTAACAGAGCTGAAGATTGTGTGTAATAACGCAGTACTGATGCTGAATAATATTTGCCAACTCTGGAAAGCTAAAGCTGAACAGCATGGCTGGGAAGACAGGTCTGCTCAGTTTAGCTGGGAAATGCATCAAAACAGAGGTGAGCGCAGGTGGTCTTGCAGCAGATTTTGTTATTTGGCTTCATGTTGCCTTTTTATAAGAGGGGAGAGAGGGCCATGAGTCATGAGTGTCTTCTGCTTTGTCTTTCCAGTTGGACTGTGTCCTTATGCCTACTGTTGTTCAGTTATTGTTAGAATTTTCTCATTTATCTTAAAGAGTAGATCTGTGTTGAGCACAGCTGTGGAGGACAAACTTGATTTTGGCCAAGTGGGTTTATAAATTTTGTTTTCCCCTCTTGGAAATACCTGGTTGACTTGTGCCTTCTCCCCTTCATGCTTTCTTGATCTAGAAGAAGGTCACTGTAGCCTTGTGTTCCCTAGACTCAAATTGCATTTTCTTCATTGTGTTCCAGCAGGCACAACCTGTGCGTGCAACCCCACGGGCAGCTAATGTCCCTTCTTCCCAGGGTGAAGGAGAGGTTTAATTGTGTATTGTTATTCTCAGAAACCCTGAAGCCTTTCTTGTGGACTTTCTTTTGAACGTTGACCTTCCATTAACTTCTTGGTTTTGGCATGTGGTAAAGATACAGGTGTTTCTGTTTCTATAATATAATAAAAATCCCTCCGTGGGTAATTAGACCAGTCATCTTTCCTCAAACTGCAGGCTACCCTCTGTAGGGCTTCTGCAATGTACCTTATTATTGCATGACAGTTGAGATGTGCACAAAGTATGTAGTGTGTGCAAATCTGACCTGATTCCGCTGCCTTTTTTTTTCTGTCAGTGTGTCTTTTTTCTCTTTCTATGAAGCACGAGGTGACGGATGCTGCATGTCCGTGATGCTAGATTAGAGGAGTTGACCTTGAATCTGATCTCTTTTGCTTTTCCTACAAGTGGTTTCCAGACAATTACTAAAAGAAATCAAGATTATCTGGATTGCTTAAGTCCTCTCTGTGCACAGCCACAGTTCATCTTCTGAGGACTTGTAAATTTAGGCCCTAGAATAGATCAGATGCTTAGTGTGTGTGCTGACACAGGCAGGATGCAGGAACAACCACAAAACGATGGATGAAATGCAAAAAGCAAATTTATTCTCATTAGTTCATGAACCAGGGCATCTCTGAAGCAGCACCTGGGCAGAGGCACATAGGTGGGGATGCAGGCACTGTGGAACTTGATCCTTGCTAGAGAGAGTGAGAAATTTCAAACCTGCTGCTTTCACCTCTATATCCAGGATTTTTTACAAGTGTAGTTTCCTGGTGTTGTGCTTTGACCTTTCCCACAGCAGAGCAGGAATCTCTAGCATGTTCGAGATGGTGCCTCTGAGTCCATCACATGCCTGTGTTGTCTAAGCACAGATGTTCTGCTTGTCAAGCACAGAAGACTAAAGAACAATTAGTACAATATATGTGTTTTTTGACACCCCAGCTGTAAATCACTTGAGTGTACTTACAGTCCTCCTTGCCAACCTCCCTTTATTACCCCACACTTAGTAAAAGGGAGCCGAGCTTAGCAAATACTGCACCTGACCTGCTGAGGTTACTTTGCCCTGCAAGTCCCTGTGCCAGCTGCATGGCTCTAATGCAGAGGGCCCTGAAATCCAGTACCATTGTTCTGAGTGCTGTAAAGATGTGTACTCTGAGAAACACCTTTGGGCTAGCTTGTGTACCCATCAAATAAAGCAAGCACAAGGTGATAATGAAAATAGAGGCTTCACAGTGAATAGGTGATCAGAGCTGGAGATGATCTCGTGAATCCCAAATGCAACCAGGTAATCCTGCCTTCCGCTAGGGCTGTAGCAGAGGAGCGGTCTGAGATTCGGAAGTAGAAATAAAAAGTTATTTGGGTTTGATCTCAAGTGCCCTTCTTGTGCCCCTTACATTAAGGGGCTGCCACTAAGATGTGGCACCAAGTCCCAGTTATCCTGCGTGTTTCACTTACTCTGAAAAAAGTTCTGCAGTGGTGCCCTCTGAGGAGCCTGTGGCCATCCTTGAGAAACTGTTTCTCCACTGACACAGGATGGAGCAGCTGGGAGGGTTGTGCTGTGAAGTGAGGACCAGCTTCCCTTTTTAGCTGATGGTGAACAGCCACCGCAGTCTTCACAATGACAACAGTGAACTGAGGGAGAGTCCTGTCCCACATGCTGCTTGTGTCCAACTGTTTTGGCTTGCGTTACTGGGAACTGAATTTCCTAATTCTCCTCTGCAAATAGGAAGAAGAAGAATCGAGCTCTCCTCTTTCATCCCCACCTCCCCTGTTTGGGATAGGTGACCTTACACTTCCTGTATAGAAAGGCAGGTCATTTTCCTGGCTCTCCGTTAGTTGTGGACCCATGAATGAGGCCATGTCTGGTAGAAAGTGAAGATTCTTTGAAGTGTGGGGCCTGTGGAGTGGCGTGGTTGTGTTGGGGAATAACATCAAGACATGAAAATGTGCATGGGGTCTTGAACTTTTTGGAAGCTGGATGGCTTCAGAGGGGTGGAGGGATGTCCTTCCTGCTGCCCAGGTCTGTGCTCGTAAGAGGAAACTCCCTTTTCTCTCTCACACTTTTTGTGTGTGTATGTAAGGCTTATGCTGCCAGCATGCTAAAAGGCTTCAACTGGTGTTTTCAGAATGTGTGATCATGTTGTTTAATCAGATATGGTTATTTCTGCTTGCGAATAAAATTCTGGGACTTTGCAATGCACTGGACATGGATCAAACCCTGTTCTCCTTGAAAAACTTGCAGGTTTTACTAAAAAGAAATGTTTTTTTTCTAGTCGGAGTAAAGTTGTTATATTTGCAGTAAGTGCTTTTGAAGACTTTGCCTCCTTTTTTTCCATTACTACATATTCCAGATATTTCTCCCCTCTTGTTTTGCTGCCCATTTACACATATCTGTAGTAGGATGACTCAATTCTGTTTCTGATTTGACTCACAAAAATGCCACACAGTAGCGCAGAAGTGTGTTTCAGTAATTCCTCTTAGAGAAGCCCTTTAGAGGGCACCTTTGGAAATGAAAGAAAATTGTTAATTAAAAAGCTGTGTTTACTGTCACATCAGCTCAGCTTTGGGTGTAATGTAGAGACAGGATGGCAACTGGTGAAGTGATTCTTGTGCCTCTCCAGTACAGGGAGCAGAAATTACTCGGGAGTACATGTCATTGAGCGAGCATGAGTCACTAGTAGTTTATTTTCTGAAAGTGCCCTTTCCTCAGACTTTACATTGTGGTAAAATTAATATTTAAAACGTCTAAAAAGTTTATCTTAACTAAAAAAAGTCCTTTTTGACTAAAAGCTAACAGTGTGTGATTGCTTCCAACTCCCTGCTTCTGAGCTAGGGCAATACCAGTTGTGCCGCTCCTATGGGCTCCACCAAGAGCCTGGCTTTGTATTGAATTTTTCTTTTTCTTTTTCTTCCCCCCCCCCGAAACAGTCCCTACTTTGTGTCTCTGCAATAATTTGGCAGGGATGCCAAGGGGCAGACACGGTCACAGTGTTCTTTCACCACGACCACAGTTAACAAAGCTTCTGTCTGACCTGTCCTAATTTTCGCTTGCGTTGTTACGCACTTGGAGTCCCCAGAGTCTCTGATAATACCTTAGGAGAAGAAACTCGTTGATCTTCGTTGTGAAGGATTGAGCTCCATGTCTGCAAAATTAGTCTGAGTTTGCTTTAATTTCCTGAGCATTGGCAGGTGTTAACGTACATTTTGTCTCTAATAGGAAGTGATAATTTTGTACTGTGATATTTTTGGGAAACAAATTTATTCTCCATAATTATATCTAAATTTCCACTTCTTTAACCCTTTAACACTTAGATTGATTTTCTTTGGGTCCAACATGGTGTCTTGACGGCCTGTGATGATTCTTAGTTAAGGGTGTTTTATCTGAATGTGCATGCGTATGCTGGGGAGCAAAAGGCTGACCCAGGTACCTGAGGTAAAGGCTCTTTTGGGATTTGGGATGAATCACAGAGGAGTGTGAAATCACTGTCTGGTTATGAACCATTTGCAAAGCTTTAGAAACATGCTTGCGTCTGAGAACTTATTTTCTGGTCTAGAGACTTTTCTCTGCTAGTCATTCAGACATCATTTGACTTCCACTAGTAAGAAAAACCTGGACTTTGGTAATTAGTGTTTCAGGAGAGTTGCAGGAAAGTGTCTGGTGCTAAATTTGCCTTGAACCTTTCTTCTGGTAACATACAGTAGGCAAACCCAAGCTTTTTTACTAAATTTCTTGTTTGGATGCAAATGTGAAGGGTAGCATTGCTTCTGTGTGCATTGTGGAATCTCATAGCTGCAGGGGTAGAAATGTCATCATGATGTTCACTCAGGGAAAAAAAAAAAAACCCAAAATGCAGAAAACCTCACCAGAACAACAAAACACTGCATGTTCCAGATCCCGTGGCTTCCTCTGAACTTGGTGGCCCTTCTTTTCAAACATAAATCCACTTGTCCTGAATGTCAGCACAGGGTTGCGGTGACCAGAGACCTCGGTGCTCGCTTCAGTGTGGCTGTTAATCATAAACCCTGTAACAGCTGAGAATTCAGAGGAGCAACCTGCTTGGAAGGACGGACTGGGGTGTTCTTCCTCTCTTAGTCTTTTCCTGGTGGTGGGTGAGGAGTCAGGCAGGAGGCCCTGGTTGCTGAGGAGGAGGAGAGGTGGCAGGGGCTGTGTGTGCTGGAAGTGGGCAGGGGAGGAGGGATGGAGCCATTGGGGAGATGCAGGGGCCTTGCAGAGTCAGACGTGGTCTTGCGCTATGGTGTGTCCATCCCAGCTGAACTGGTGCAGTTTGGGCTTAAGGATTTCAGGCTTCAAAAGTAGAAGACTGGGTTTCAAAATAACTTCATTTAGACACAATATGTATATGGTCGAATGAGAAATAAAATCAAAGGAAGTGCCTTCCTTAAATGTAAGGAATATATAAGTGCCTTCCTTAAATATCTTAAATATGCACACGTTGTGTTGAATAGGTTGACTGAAGGTTCTGAACATGCCAAGCATTTATAGTGGGCTGTTTTAAAATTTGCGTGGTCTGGATCATGCGGACTGACTTCTACCACTGCTCTCTGAGACAGCAGGATTAGGAGAGGCTGAACTGAGGAGAGAAGGCTCTTTAGGAGAGCCTAAACCAGTAGAAAATTGGTTTTTTGTCAGTAAAGACACTTATAACTCTGAAGTGCCATCTCTAAAAACACATGTATTATTATAAACACCAGATTTTTATCTTGATTTTACTTTAAAAAAGAGTGAGGTACTGTTTTTTTTAGAATTGGTACAGCCTATTTCATTGAGGACATGGGGGACCATTTTAATGTCTTTTATCTTGCAAGGCAGAGCTGCAGTAGGAATGACCAGCTTTTTGCCCTTTAACTGGGGACTTGTAAGGCAGTTTAGCAACATAAACTTGCATTTATCTTGGTCTTATTTGTTATTCCCATATCATGTTTCCTGATGGAAAAGGGGTTGGCTTGTTTTTCAGGGTTGTAACTATTATATGAAAAGACCGAGTTTGATTCTGGCTTGTGATATATGCTTGTTGTTTGTTTTCTATAAACATCAAATCTTCCACAAGATGCGTAATCATGTCTGTGATGATTTTAAGTTTGACTGAGTCAACATTAAGATACTACTCCTTAAGCTGTATTGGAAAGAAGAATTTATCTCACAGATCTTTGTGAAACATCTTTTTCTTCTGAGAAGTAAAATATTTTTGACACTTAAGGATGCTAACAGAAAACGGCTGTTCCTACAGCAGAGCTGTGAAGAAGTGCTCACTCCCTTAACACCTGACCTGCCTTATTTAAGCTGACCAAAGAGGAATGTACAGATGGGCATCTCCTTTTCTCAGAATGCCCTTCAAATCTTACAGTAGAGAAAAATAATATATAAGCATTTGTAAACATTCAATAGGAGTACATTAATTATGTCCCTTTCCCAGTCACCATACTTTTTTTGCAGTAATGTATTTTCAAGCAGTATTTGTCAACCTGATGGGGATGTCATTGAAAGCAAGGCCAAGGGGGCTGTACTGGGTCTGCACTGTGCAGGTGTGGCTTTTTGGGAATGTGTGGCATTCTCCTGCTCCAGTGTAAATCACCGCAGGATTGAAATGTACAGGAACAGAGCGAGGAGCACACCAAGTGCTTTTGAAAAATCACATGCGACTTCAGCAAAGCCTGGGGCTGCCACGAATGAGACTCTGCCAAGTGCAGCTACCTAGAAAATGTAGCCTCATTTCTAGAAGAAAATAAAAATTGACCCTGTGAAGGCCGAATGCTTCTTGTTGTGCAAAGCTGCTTCAATAATGTAAAAAGATGGCAAAATAGCATCTGTCCGGAGGCAAAAAGTGGAGCGAAGCCCTTGTGGCTGGCTTGCAGTGTGTATGGTGTAGAGCAATGCCCTTTGTCTTGCAGGCACTTGGAGGTGCTTCACTTTGAGCCTTCTGCTCAGACATGGTCACCTCTGCAGGACACTCCTACAGCAGTGATCTGGACAGCAGATGGATGATGGTTGCCAAAGACCTATGTTAACCTCTCCATGTGGCTATTATGGGCTGCAGAGAAGGGCTTGCTCTTCCTTTTCCCTGTCCTGCTGTCCCCACTTGCTGCCATTGACCTTTGTCACAGCTCTCAAGATTGCAGTGGCTTTGCTTGGGATTTCTCAGGCAGAAATACAGCTTTGTGCTGTGCAGTACCAGCACGTCAAATCCAGCATCTACGCACTCATCTCCCTAATTCCTCCTCCCACCCCTGACATCCATCCTCAGCACGTCACCCTGAAGCCTGGCGCTTCCTTCCCACGCTGGGGTTGCTGCCCTGGAGCTGTGACATTTACTGGAGTGTGTGTGGTGTATCTATGGCTGTGTCTGAGGAAGGAGTGTGCTTTCTCAGGGTAGGTGTCTGCTCTCACAGCTGTGAGGGGGAGCAGCAGGCAAAGCCTATGTGAAGTGACACCCTGGGGTGTCGCCGTGGCCTCTTGCTTCCCTGCCTTGACGTGACCACAGGCAGCTTTATAAAAGTGAAGGCAGTGCTAATAACTGAACCAGCCTCTCTTGGATGTAAAGCCTGTAAGTAGCTATGCTAAATAAATTAATGAGCAGTCCTGTGTGTGTTTTGTACAGGGAAGCAGTCATCTTGACAAACCTCATTAGTGTCTGTGGATGACAGGGGACTGCAGAATTTCTGTCTCTGTTACTTGCAGCTTCTCAGCCTTGGCCTATGGACAGTGTTACTGGGAATGCCACCTGCTTTACTCTGTCCTCTGCCCTTTACCATCTTCCCCCGCTCTATTTTTCTGTTCAGTGAGTCTACTTTGTATTTACATTTCCTCCTCTGTAACCAAATCATCAGAGGCATATCAGCTTCAGCACTGCTGCTGTCAGTCTCTCTTATCAGCTCTTGGTACTGTTCTGCTTTCTGCTGCGAGCGTAGCTGCAGTTCATGAAGTTCAGGAAAGGAGGACCTCAAGATCTGCGAGTTGGACTCATAAAACCCAGCCTCCTCGGTGGATATAGTAAAATTCAGTTGTCAAAAGCCAGAGGACATGTGCTGATGTAAACATTTGCTTGCTCCGTATTTTGAAGCTTTTGCCCTATCCTAAGAGGACTTTGAGAATAAGACAGGTTGCCATCCGTGGCTGAGAGCAGGCAGAAAGCGAGGACAGCTGCCATACAGTGGGGATGTGGTCTCCCCATGGGGTTTGTTCTTGTAGTCTTGTGCTGTGCAGGTGCAAAGCACGATGTTTCCCACACCTGTGTGTGCAGCAGTCTCACGTCTGAACGAAAAACATGAGCGTGTAGTGCCTTCTCGGAGAGGCTCACAAAGAGGAGAGAGGTAGCAGTGGTGAAACTGTGGGGCTGGTGTCAGGCAGGGCGGTTCCAGCTGCCTACGTGTTGTGCGTGTCCTACGCCTGGTCGTGCCAGAGGCCGTCTGCAGTCATGAAGGTGTGTTCCCGAAACCGTCTTGCAGCCCTCACCTCCTCCCCATGAGCCTTCCTCTGGCGTTACCACTGACAAACCACAGCCTGCAGAGCTGGGGTGAGCTAAGGCACAGAAGCAGTTTTAGCTGGCTGGGTTAAAATATATGTGTTCAGAAGCACCTGATAGCTTCAGAAAGTCTGTAGTTTAAGTGGTTTATAGAGTCTGGTCTTTTTCCTCCCAGACTCCAGATGTTGTCGGTGGCAGCTGTGAGCATGAGACACTTAAGTGGTTGGAGTTGAAAGTGTGCAAAGGGAAATCAGAGGCTCATTCTTGGGAGCTTTAAAGGAGAGAGGAAGAGGCAAAAAAGCCCTGACAAACAGTGTGATTTTCCCTTCCTCAGTTACCAGTTTCCAAGTGGCACAGTCACTCTTCCATTGGGGATGATGTTTCCTGGAAAAGCTGCTGAGTGTACTTGTGCTGTTAATACTGGCAAGAACATTGAATAGCTAAGATGTTGTTGAGGTTATGCTGACAAAATAAGGAGAAACCTTCATAAAGGGAGGGAGAAATCTTGGGTGTTCTCCTCTCACGGTGCACTTTGGCTTGCAAGCATTTCGTCTGCACTTTGTTTTTCTCTTTTCCTCTTTCCGGTTTCATTAAAACACCCAGACATGTTTCAATGCTCAGCTGACTTCACCAGGACTGAAATCACGAAGCTTATCACAGCCTAGAAATACAACCAGGATGTCCATATGCAGAAGCATCTCCAGGGTGTGCTGGTGGAGACTGGGCAGTCAGCTGAAGTTTCCTACTCAATGTATAAACATCTTGTCAGGGAGTTTGGTGATCCACTCTTGCTTACTTGTTTTTTGTACAGTGGGTTAAGGAAATGCTGGTGACTGATAAGTTTGGGCCATAGTGGTTTTCTCATTTTACTATAGTACCCATTGAAAGCAGCAGCAGGTTTTTCATGGAGTTTTTGGCTGCTGGATTAGGCTTCCATAAGTGCTAATGCTGTTGGTGTCACCTGACTAGCTGGTTTAATGTGTTGGTGTAATTCATCTCCAAAAGGAGACAACTCAGCTCCTTTTCTGTGAGAATTAAGGCTTTTTAGTACGTGGAGAACAGAAAGACCATATGGGTGAAGTTTAGATTGCTATTGGTGTCTGATTAAATATTCAGTTGCATTATGCATTAAACTGTTGTATCTCGTGCTTCTGATTTTTAGATCTTGGATACGCAGCACTCAAGCCTCCTTAATGTGGACATGGACTGTATTAACAAGCATGGCAACACGAATAAATTGGCTCATCTGTCCTCAGACTTGCCAGCTGCTAGCATTTAACCCGGAGGGGTTTCTTGCCAGTAGTTGTTTCTCCTTTTCCTTGTGTTTCTACCACCATCTCTTTCTTATCCGCGCAATCTAGCAAGACACCTATCTTAGAGAGTCTATGACCGCTTTCCTAGCAGATGGCAATAACCAAGATGAGTAAATGCTCCAAGTTGCTTATTGTCAAGCTGTGAAGGCAATGAGGAGTTTTGGCCAGGTATGGCCCAAACCCAGTGTATTGGGTTTGTGTGGTGAGTTTTTGGTAGCGGGAAGGGCTACAAGGGTGGCCCCAGTGAGAAGCTGCTAGAAGCTTCCCTGGCTCCACGTTGGACCTGCCTGTGGCCAAGGCTGAGCCAGTCGGCTTCTCATTATCCTACTCTGTTTTGATTGTTAGCAAATTAAATTGTTTTTATTTTCCCCAAGTTGAGTCTGTTTTGCCTGTGTCTGTAATTGTTGAGTGATCCTGTCCTTGTCTCACCCCACAAGCTTTTTGTCGTATTTTCTCCTCCCCATCGCACTGGGGGCAGGGAGTGAGCGAGTGGCCGTGTGGGGCTCCGTTGCCGGCTGGGCCTAAACCGTGACACCAAGCAGCATGAAATAACTTGAAACTCTTCCAAGCCACAGCTTCTTCTCACCGGGGAAGAAATCCGGGTTTTGCCACTGAAGGTGTAACTTCAGGGCTGGTAGTTTCTCTATGTCGTTTTCAGACAGTAGCAGCCATCTGGTGCTGTTGGTGTGCATCCCAGTACACATATGGCCAAAGGATTCTGCCATGTCCTCTGGCAAAAGCCTGTCCTGTGAGCAGCTGGAAGTTATACATAGCAAGGGTGTACCAACTCGCTGATAAACTTACCAGGAGTAGGAAAGCTAATTAATCATTCATTGCCCATGCATCCTAATCAGTGCAGCATAACTGAGTGCTTTGTGCTTCCAGCAGATGCAGACACTGAAGACCTTGTTACGGCTTTCCAACACTGTGGGGACAAAGTACAAGCCCTGGTTTATAAATAGTGAAGCCGAGGACTGAAGATGGGCTTTTTGACGGTTTTCATCCTTGGCCCAGCTTTACTGCCATTTCTCAACCTTCAAGCTGAATGTTTTGCCTATGACCATAGTTGTTGAGTGTTCCCTTCCTGTCCTTGTCTTGCCCCACAAGATTTTTGTCATATTTTCTCCTCCTAAATGTGTTGACTGTCAGAAAGCTGCGTTACAGAAACATACAGCGCCTGTCTTCAGCTTTTGCTGAGGTGTCCCTGCGAACCACTGCCAGGCGAGAAATCACAAGAGCAGTCCTGGGAACCAGGCCTGTCACCATTCAGGGCTGTTGGACCTGGACCTCATTCTGTTGTCCAATGTGTATTTTATGAAAAGATACAACAAGGTTAAGACCAAATAGAGTCAAACCTTGATATGTCTGTTTATGTTGAGATCCGTGTGTTAGAGGACAAGAGGGAGAAATGAAAATTTGCGCTCCAGCAGATAACGAAGAACTGGTAATAAATGACTTCCAAGCATTGGTGCTGTTTTGAGACAGCTGATGGCTTCAGAAAGAAAACATTGAGTCAGTGTGTACTTCTTGGAACTTGTTTGGGGTTTTTTGTGTTTGTTTGTTTGTTTTGAAAGTTTTATGACATGTTGAAACGCTGCATTGCACAACTCCTTCAGCCCTTCCCTGTTGCTTTCAGGGTTTTGTTCTGCTTGGCTTTGTATGTCATTGTGCCTATTAAGCGCCATTTGACTGCTCTTATTCATCAGTTACTGAAGACACAACACTAAGAACAACCTTCACCCTCTGCATCCTTCATCTCAGTGAAGTGGTGCATCTCTGCTAAGGAATGAATAGTGGTGATGCTCTGGAATCTAAAACAAATGTATACCAACCACTAAAACACCTCGTATTGTGGTGTGAGGTCAGCAAAGAAGTAATTGTCAGATGTTTTTGATAGTAGTGCCCATGTCAGCAGGGAGCTGGTACATTCGGTGGCTTGGCAAGCCTGATGGTGAACTGGGACCCTTGTTGGACTGCCTGGGCAGGCTGTGTCCCAGAGGAAGGCTGGCTTTTCTCCATCTCTGGAAAGAGATGTGTGTGAGCGTGTAAAACTGAAACTGTTTGGCTTTACATTTCTTCATGACTTTGCAGACAAGCTGTGATTGATAGGGTCTTGAGAAATGTATTATGGTGAGATGGGCCATGCTCCTACATTTCTAAAGGCAAAGATCTTCAGCTCCAAGACATGTTTTTTCTGTCTGTGGTTATCCAGCTGGTCCAGGTGAGGCTGTGCTCTGCTCCTTGGGTGAGCAGTGCAGTCACTGAGGCTTTCAGTGGCACAGGGCAGCCTTTCAAAACAAGCCAGTATTTATTCGTCCCCTGGGATGGCACATAGAGCAAGGTCAGGTTTGTGTTGCCAAATTAAACTTGAGATGGAGTCTGTGGGGACTGAAGCAAGCGCTCTGAATTCCTATACCCACTGGACGTCCTCTCCATGTCCCGGTGTGTGAAGCCCTCACTATGTGCTCTTTTCAGGGCGCTTTTTCTCCAGTCGCAGTACTGCAGTGGTCAGAGTCCTGCCTCCTCCAGCTCCTGGTGCTGATCTGTGGTCACTTCTGTCACCTCCCCGGATGCTCTGATGGCTCAGGAGCAGCTCACAGCACTCCTCCTGCAGCAAATGAGACCTATATACTTTCTGTGGCAAATACTGGTTTCCCAGGGAAATCTCTGTGATGGATGCCCCACACTCTCATGTTGTCTGCATCTGTCTTTTTGTCAGGCTCGTGTTGTCCCCTGGGGTGTTTGGCAGTGTGCAGGGACCAGCTTTGGAAGAAGAGCAGGCTGGTGAGTTTGTGACCAGTTTTAAGAGCTCAGGCACTCTGGATAATGGCCAGGCTCAGTGCACCCTGGCAGGTGAGCCCATAGCAAAGTGATGGGTTCATGCATCAAAAGGGATTTCCTGTGGGGATGGGGATGGCTTCATCCTTCTTTTCTTCTGATGGTGGGATCCTCTCCAGCAGAAGCTTTAGTTTTGGACCTTCAGGTCCCGGTACAGGAGCATGCTTGGCTGAGCTTTGCTGGTGTGTTAGACATATTGCAGCGGGTATTTTTTTGCCTTGCTGGCTGACTAAGAGGAAGAGACCACAGCCACGTGTGCTCTTGAGATACCTTATCTGTTGTATGTGATTGACCTTGACCAGCCCCTACAGCTGCACAGATAAAAATAGGCTCCCTCAATTACATATGCAAATGAATATAAAACAGGCTGCCAAGCAAGGCTGCAGTTGGGCCCAAGCATGGAAACTGCATGTGTAAATTGAGCTACTGCCCTCAAAACCTGTCTGTGCCTTTGCATGGGGTTGGCAACAGGACTGGGTGAAATTAGTGCTGCTGGAAAGAGCTGCAGGGAAAAGGGCCTTATTAGTGGTGGGGCTAAAGCATGGCTGGACAGCACAAAGGCCTGGTCCTCGAGCCGTCCTAGATGTTTGTGTGCGTATTACTTGTCAACTACACCTCTGTTGCCATTAATTACTTTGAGTGAAAGGAAGCATATGTTCAGGTAGCATTTCCTCTGTTAGAATACATACTCGAATAATTGTCACCTTTCTCTTCCATAACATCCATTAAGGATCCTTCTCCTTCTCATTTGCTGACTCCCAGACTTAGAAGGCCAACCCTCCTAGGGACGCCTTCCTTTTGAATTCATCTGAGACATTTAGATTGATGGGTATGCAGTTTTTGCTGCTAAGTACATTACTGATTTCTGGATGCCCTTGATGTGAGTTGTCATTTTCATAGAATGACATGACCCTTCCCTTCTCATGGCACAGGCAAGAGGGGCTTCAGTACAACCTGTCACTGCCTTGCGGCTTGTAGGGTGAGATCTTTCTTCATCTACCTGAAACATTTGTATCATTCAGGGAAGGAAAAAGAAAACCAACTTTCCTTCTGTCTGGTTTGTGGGGAGTTTTCCCATGAGATGTGTGGTATTTCCAATGTTTTACTGCAAAAACGAGACTTTTGCATGTCCATTTGTAAAAACTCTGGTTTGGTTTGGTTGTTGGTGTTGTAGGAGTAGTTGTCAAACCTATTTCTGTTGCCTCATGATTTTTTTTCCTTTTATTTTTCTATAAAGTCTTCTTGCTTTGATTCCTTTTTATGGGACATTTTTATGAGTGTCTGACAGTGGTAGTAATATGCTGCTAATAAGTAGTAATAGTAGTTCAGACGTGTTCCAAGCTTAGCACGGGGGATGTTGTAACACCCAGGCTTTCACGCATCGAGCAGTAAAGCGGGGTGGATGGGTTAGTTAGCTTTCTTCTAGCACATCTTCATTGGACATCACAGCTGTGGAAGGTCAAATAAGTTTTATAGGATCTGCCAACGTCTGGGTCCTTGGTGATCCCCACATCAAAACTGAGTGAGAAAACCTCAGATCTGGGAAGTCTGTCTGTTCCTAAATAACCTGATAGTTTTCCCTGATTTTTTTAAGCCATCTGTGTGCTTGGGGACGTCTGCCTGCCTTTCTCCTGTGACTTACAGACCAGGCTTTCAGAAGAGCTCAGCAGCTACATGTTTTCAGTAAAACCCGGGGCTTTTCTCTTGCAGAAAGTGTTTTAAAACTAAATTGGGAATCGGTGCATCCATCTCAATGGCTTTACAGACACACTTGCCTAGACCTGCTGTCTGCATGTTACTGTGAGATGAATCCTGTGACCAGAGAGGTTTTCTGTTTTCCTCAGAGCAAATTGGAGCCTTGGCTGGGCAGCACATTGTGCACGTGGCCTGCGGAGAGTCTCACAGCGTGGCGCTCAGTGACCAGGGCCAGCTCTTCTCCTGGGGTGCTGGCAGCGATGGGCAGTTGGGCCTCACCACTATAGAAGATGCAGTGACGGTACCAAGGTAAATTGTTCACAGGTTCAAGTTTCTTCAAGGCGGCTCCTTGGAGGTGACATGTCAAGGATTGCTCGCCTCCCAGCATGGAGTTGGGTGGAGCACTGCTCAGAGGGGCAGTAACTGGGCACTTATCACATAGGGATGTAAGGGTGATGCTGCCTCCTTTTCCATACTGTACTGGTGCTCCCTAAGCCCCCTGGGACTCAGACAAGTCCTCAGGAGGTTTGGGCCTTCAGCCCATGGGTACTTGGGGCCCAGAAAAGGAAATTGGAGCATGCTCAGCTTCCTCAGTGAAAAATACCACTATGTTTTGTCTGGATCAAGGAGGTTCATGAGGTAGAACCCAAAAATAGAAATGCTGTGTGTGATACCCCTCTCTATTCCAGTCCCTAGGACTCCCAGTCCTCTGAGGAAGGAGATACATTTCAAGAATGGGGAAAAAATACATGGCTGTGTGAGCTGGCACTTCAGCTCTGAAACTCTTTTGCAGTTTTGCCTGTTATCAGCAAAACTACTAAACCAGCCTCTGGCAATTCTGAATAGTGAATGATGCTCAGAAACTTTAGGGTAGTGCTCAGTTTTCTTCATTTTCTTATTTAATGTCTGTGCCAGAGCACTACTCGTGTTAAGTGCAAGGACATGTAGATGGTGGCAGTAGCAGAGGCCAGTGGGAGACACCAAGATTCCTCCATCCAAAGCAGTTCACAGATGATAGGTCTCAGCTTATCACTATAATGAGGATAACTGGTCCCTTTGTACTTTGTGGTGTTGGATGATGCTACATTAATGACAGATGTAGTCTGTCTCTTTTCAGTCTGCCACTGCAGATCCAGTGCAGAGTAGAAGTTTGGGACATCTGTCTAGGGTGGCTGTCGTTGTTGAAATAGTATTTAAAGGAAGAGTTTCAGTCACAAAACATTAATGTTTGAGCTGAAGGGCTCTGTGGAAAAACAGTCCTTAACTTGCAGGTGGCTCCTATATAACAGAGAGAGACAGGCTCACATGTCAATGTAATAGTGCCACTTTAAAAATAACATTTTCGTGGATTAACTTGAACCTTTGGCATGTTATTCTCTGTACAAAGCGATGAAGAAGTTTGGATACTGTAACTCATAGGAACTGCTAGGCTCCTGACAGCATGAAAAATGTCGATGCCTGAAAAAGAGAGACACCAAGAAGCAGCTATTTTCACCATTTCCAGATGGCTGGATTCAGCGTTATAGCAGGAAATATAGTTGGAGTTCATAGTCAAGTGTCTAAAGGTCTCCACAGATTTGCATTTGTTATGTATGGATCTGTATCATGTTCATGACTCTGTTCCTCAGTTTCGAAACCATAGGTTATGTATATGTGTAGAACAAATAGACTCTGTTCCTTAGTTTCAGAACCATAGGTTATGTATATGTGTAGAACAAATATCTGAATGGAAATAATAATTTGGACCTAGGGCAATACCGTATTTGTGGAGAGTATCTAAAATAGTGTTGTCTTCTTTAGGTTGATAAAGAAATTGAACCAACAGACGATACTGCAGGTTTCCTGTGGAAACTGGCATTGCCTGGCTTTGGCAGCAGGTACTGTAACAGTCATTATTTATTACCAAGATTTGTGCTGTTATTTTGCACAGTGTCCAAGATTGCATATTTCTGCATAATAAACCAAGGACATCCCTGACCCAACTGCTTTCAGGCCAAATGGGAGACTATAAAATGGATCAGGTGCCATTAATATTGAAGAAGAGCTTTGCCAATACTGCCAAGAAAGAAAACATTACACGCAGGCCACCCGCTGTCTCACTGGTGAATGATGGCAGGAACACTTAAAAGCTTTCCGTCTTGATGTAGAAACGTGTGTAATTAATTTCTTTGTGTTGAAATTATCCTTGGCTATCACTCTTCTGTTTGCAGTATGTGGACTGTTCTTTGTTATGCTGTTCTAAATTACTGCAGTCTGATGTTGCAGTTTGCACTTAGTTGCACATTTGTTTATTTTCCTGGTGGCTTCAGACTGTGCTTTTAGTTTAGCAAAGAAATATCTTGCATGATTTTTCCATCGTGAGTCTTGAGTGGGAGCGAAGTCCCCAGCACCAGTTCTTACTCATTTTGACAACCTTGGTTTTCTGTTGACCAGCTTTTATTCATTATTCTCTTCCTTTCCTTGTTTCAGATGGCCAGTTCTTCACATGGGGGCAGAACAACTATGGCCAGCTGGGCTTGGGCAAAGAATATCCCTCCCAAGCCAGTCCACAGCGTGTCAAGTCTCTTGATGGGATCCCTTTGGCTCAGGTTGCTGCAGGTGGAGCCCACAGTTTTGCCCTCTCTCTCTCAGGAGCTGTGTTCGGCTGGGGGAAGAACAGCTCAGGACAGCTGGGACTAAGTGACGAACGAGGTATTAAAATGATGGCCCTAGGTGAAAGAAGGATGGATTTTTTTGACCTAGTATCTTGCTTTGCACTAACAGTGCATTTTTACTGAGTGGACGTGTAACCCTCAGCAGCTCCTTTTGGGAGGAGAGGGCAGAGGCACAGTCTGATGAACTCTACAGGCTTTTCATACTTAGGAGGAACAGAAATACTTTTTCCCCCCTTGTGGATGTTAGTCAAAGTGAGGAAAGTCAGAAAGAAAGATCTTTCAAATGTGAGTGTCAACATGCAGGCATCAAAGGAAGTGCTTGTATTCTTTCCTCCTCAAAAAATCTTTGTCCATGTTTTGTTTAAAGTTGATGTGGAGCAAAGGCTGTAGAACAGCAAGCTGAACCCACCCCCTTGTTTGTCAACATGTTTTTGACTGACTAGCAACTGTATGCTGCAAAATGATGGCAACACAGAGTATCTCAGCATTGTAAATTGTTGTCTAGTTTATTGGTTGCACAGTTTTGCAGACATGCAGGGTCAATGGTAGGTTTTGTCAGGTGGCCATATTCAGTGAAACCGAGCCATCAACAGACTTGAAGACAGGCTCATAAATGGGGCTGAAGAGTGGATATGACACTCACTAGTCTGAAAAGCCCAGATCTCCCCTGCTTGTTATTAAGATATTCTGAGCTTTTTTTGCAAAAGCAAGGGTGTGAAAGGTTTTCTTTGGTGCTTTAAATTAACCTCTTCATAGTTTCCTGCATAGTTGCCGAGTAGCTTTAAATATCTAGGCAAGTTACCGTGTGGATGTGATACCTACCATGCACGGATAATTTATTTTGCATGGGTGGTACATGAGCTGTATATATCTGTAAATGTTAAGTTGCATAATATAGTAGTATATAAATACTGTAGGTTGCAAGAGAAAAGTGTTACCTTGCATTTTGTGTGCCTGTGATAGAATGATGCATTTTGGCAACCCCCCCCCACCAACTGAAAAATGTTTTTTATAGTCATTACTCAAAACCAACGTGTAGTTTAGCAAAGGGTGCTCAAATGCTGTATGCATCATTTTATCTTGCTTTACACTTTTAGGAATATGAAACACAACTGTAAGACTTGTTGCATAACTTGTGTTCTCTCAAAAATGCTCCAGGTCTAATCTCTTGTACTGCACATAAGCTAGAGCTGATTTGTGTAAGAGCAGCCATGTTCTTTCCATGTAGACTGGCAGATAAATGCTGCTAATTTCAACAAAGCTGCAGTTTATATAAGAGAGACTTGCTCTCACATGGGGCTAATCCGAGATGAATATGTAAGAGGCATCTACTTGTGGGCCTGTGTTGGCCATGCGTCATACTCTGCCTACCCTCAATACATGACACTACTAAATACCTGATATTTATGGTAAGTGAATCATGGTAAGACAGTGCGAATTATACTTAGTGAACATGAACAGCAAAGTCTACAGACATCAGTAGTCTGCAGCACTGTTATTTAAACAATTATGCTATAGAGAGTAAGTGTCATTCCTGTCAAAATAAAGATCAGAGTGCTAAAACAGGGAACAAAGTAAATGAAAAATCTGCTCTCATTTCTAAATCCATGAAGACGTGACCATTTTCATTTTGCTAACCAGAAAAAGCACTTGTCAAATCCTTGCCTGAGAGTCTTAAAAGTGGACAAGTTCTATAGGTAAGAACCTGATTTTTTTTTTTTGTTGGTATGAAGTAAGCAGCAGCTCCCCTTAATATCTACCTGTTTTGGGGTGCCTACTGCTCCTGGAAATGCTTATCTTTTATTTTATTTTTATATCAGTAAAACACGTAACCTTGCTTAGTGTACTCATCCTTGGGAGACCCACTTTTAATGATTATAATGTCAGAGTGAAGGAGAAAAGCATCATTTAACGGTTGGCAGAGATTAGCCTTTGCAAGTAGGAGGATCTTCTGCTTAAAGGATGACAACAGGAGGAAGGCTGGGCATTTAAGTGCACCTTAGGATTCAGCTTGTCTTGTGCGTTGCGCTCGTGTCTCCCACGTGTCGGTATTGTTCTGTGTGGAAAAGCTCTAAGCAAGGTTTTGGAAACAAATGTTTGCAGTTGTCAGCGAGGAGTCTGGAATGGAGCATGAGGCTGAAGGTGGGTGCAGCTAGGCTCTCCAATTCCAAGTGCATGTTGAGTTCATACAAGGGTCTCAGTATTTGCATTCTTGTTCTGGACAATTTTCTTTGAGCCAGGACAAATCTTTTAAGAATTGGAGGAGGAAAGCAGCAGTGAAGTACTCAAGCGTATGGTTTTTTCCCCCACAGTTGGTAAGCTTCCATTATGCATGTAGGCCACATCTGAAAACTAAACTGCCAATGGTTTTCTCAGACATTTAGGTTTGTGTTTGTGAAACAGCTCCTTTATTTTCTTTGTCTTCAATGCAGACCGAGAATCCCCTTGCCACGTGAAGCTGTTGCGGTCTCAGAAGGTTGTTTACATCAGCTGTGGAGAGGAACACACAGCAGTTCTGACAAAGGTAAAGATGCTCACCTGGGAACCCTGGCTGCTGTCTCGTGATGATTTCATGTTGGTTTCCTGGGTAATGGTAGAAAAGAACATTGAAACAGTGTATTCCATTTAACTCCAGTAAAAGAAACTAAATAGAAAATATAGTCTTATAATTTATTCTGAGATTCATTGCCAACATGTTACATTGCTGTTTTTGATGATGTTAGTGATCCGTGACAATGAATAGTAAAACTCAGGTGAATTGCTCAAATAAATTAGCTTTGAGCAAAAAAAGTAACAGACATACATCCAAAGGGGTGAAAATAGCATTTTGTTGGACAGTAAAAATAGAGTGATCTTATTCATCAGAATAAAATGCAAGTCAAAATGAATGAGTGTTCAGATGAAACATTAGCAGTCCCTCAGAGCATTTACAAGAGGTTTTCGGTTCCAAACCTGCTGTTTCTTTGTAGTGTCTAGCTTAGGATACAGAGGAGAGGGCTAGGATTTGATAGATCACTGCTCAGTTCCTGCCTTGCCTGTGCCAATTCCTAGGTGTTGCTTCATTTTTATGTGCCTCGGTGTTCTCCACCATAAAATGAATTAAAACAGGTCACACAGGGATTCCTGTCAGAAAAACACTGTAAAAATCAGTTATGTAGAAGCTCTTGTTCAAGGAAGAAGGTCACAGTCCTTTTGATCAGCAGATGACAGAGATGGGTGTAAAGTACTGCGGAAACGGGCGCAACTCAGCCATGTTTAAACCTTCTGGGGTTGCAGATTTATCTGGTGATGGAGAGGAGAAGCTGAACTAGTGTAGATATATACCTAATACCTTATACCTAAGGATAATTCTGTCAGTCTGTCATGAGTGGCAAGGTAGCTATTTGGAAGGTGCATTAGCAGAGCCCAAGCTTCTTTTCTGAATCCTTTATAAATCCCCAGCAATCTCTGCCTAAGCTTGGGCTCATACTGAAACTGCAGTCAGAGAGATATTGCTGGGTTATGGGTCCCTAAATGGAGAATATGCTGTTTGATTTGCTAACAGAGTGGAGGGGTGTTCACGTTCGGTGCAGGTTCCTGCGGGCAACTGGGACACGACTCCATGAATGATGAAGTGAACCCCCGAAGAGTTCTTGAGCTCATGGGCAGTGAAGTATCCCAGATTGCTTGTGGCAGGTGAGTCCTGTGTGCACTCTGAAGTCTTGTTTGGTGGACATTAATGCTGACACTGAATCTCGTAAACAGGGGGCATAGTCTTGCATCTGCATCCTGCGTGTCAAAACTTCAGTTAAATTTCACTTCTCATGAGAATTTTAAGGCCCTCTAAAGAAAGTGTTTTTGTAATTGTGGTTGTTCCTTGTGCTGTAACCTGGTAAAAGACACCTTTCCATTTTAATAATTCAGCAAGACTTTAGAGCAGCAGCACCTTTGGTCACAAGTTTCCAGCCTCTTTCGTGAAAAGAGAATTGGTAACGCTGTGTGTGGTGGTGTTGCCTTTTGATAGGTACAGGCTTAGCAAATGACCAAGCCAGTTCCCTGTGTAAGCCTGATAGCCTGTTCACTGGCATTCAGGGCTCTTTGCAACTTCCACCTAAAGAACTCCATTCCATAAACTGGTGCCATCAGGTGGCAGCTGTTCACTGGCACTCAGTGCTCTTTGCAACTTCCACCTAAAGAGCTCCATTCCATAAACTGGTGCCATCAGGTGGCAAAAAGTGAGCATTGGTGCTACTGTAGAGATGCTGCTTTGCACCAGCTTCTGGCCTAGGGGAACTGAGAAAAAGTTTTAGACTGCATTTGTTTGTTTGTTTGTTCTTATCCTTCTAATTGTTAAAGAAGGCCCAAACTTTGTACCCATCTCTGTTGCAGACATCACACTTTAGCCTTTGTGCCTTCTTCGGGAATGATCTATGCATTTGGCTGTGGAACAAGAGGCCAGCTGGGAATGGGGCATACTTGCAATGTTAAGTGTCCCTCTCCCGTCAAGGGTCACTGGGCAGCTCACAATGGGCAACTCTCAGGGAAACCTGGTACGTACTGCGCGTGATTTGGAGTCACAATTGGACATAAATTATTTCATTTCACGTATGGCTGTCTAAGGACATCTTGACATTGTTCTATTAAAGTCCTTGAAATAGCAAAAGAAACACATGCTTCTGTCCCAAATGCACTGTGGAAATTACTGGGTGACCTCTTGCTCTCTCTGATAATGTGTGACCTCTCCCTTTCTCTTTTCATGGCAGAGCTCAACATTTGGTGATCTTGAGCCTTCATGAAATTGTACTGATAATAATTTCTGAGAGCTTTGGTTTCTCTTTAAAACTCCCAATGCAGTTTAAAAATAACAGCTTTTCCCTCCTGCCAGGCCCCGTGTTTCTCTCAAGGAAGTGGTACAGTGCTTGAGTTCTAACTGGTTTCAGCCTGGCCTTCAAGGGACTTGGGTGCTCCTTGTAGTGTAAAACCTGAAACACTGGCAGTGCCAATGTGGGGGGAATGACACGGTGTTGCATCCATCAACCTCTAACACAATTGAGTCTCTTTCTTCAACAGACGCCTGTAAATATCACATTGTTAAACATATCTTCTCTGGAGGAGACCAAACATTTGTGCTTTGCTCCAAATACGAGGTAAACCAAACAAATTATTTTCTCAAGTCTGCTACCCCTTTACCAGCCTTCACAGTGCATTTTTTGGTTTTGATAATATCTCCTGAAAATGAAGTGTTGCTATGGGGTCCATTCCGCCTTACAAACCTTACCGATGATGACAGCTTTTTACAGGGTTTTAAAGGTTTTTAGGAGTGGCTGAAGGTTGCCTTCTTTGCACGTCAAAGAGCTATTGGGAAGACACTTATTTCAGTTCAATCAGCAGGGAGGGGAGTCCGTTCTCCTTTGCAGATTGGAAATGAGGGGCTGCTTTCCTTCTGAGGCACTGGGGTCTGCACGTAGGGCTGTGGACCACATACACTGGGGTTTTGTCAAGAGATGCTGGATGGAGAGCTGAATGTTGAACTGGTTTTTCCGCTTCTGTCTTCTTATTTCTTTCAAGAAGTGTTTGACATACACTTTTGAGGCATGGAAGTAGGTCTAGAAGAAACGTACTAAGCCTGTAGTTACATATGGTGGTATTTAAGAGGGCTTTGATACATTTAAGAAAGTGATATCTTGGGTTCTTTTATTCTTTTCCTCTTTTTGAAAATGTATTTGATGATGATGTTTTTTCCAATACTTTTCCATGCCTTTCCTTTTGGGCTTCTTAGTAATGCCACAGCTTCCTAACCAAACCTGTTCAGAGACCACACTAAGGGAGCTATCAGTTATAAATAGAAAACAGAGATTATGAGTAAGAAGGAATTGTTTTACAAGCCTTGTCTTTGCTGAAATCTGTATCTTCTCACAGAATTCCTTGCCTGCTGATGATTTCCGGACCATAAATGAAACACGTTACACCTGTTTAATAAATGATGAAACTATAGATGTCTGGAGGCAAAAGCTTTTAGAAAAGAACAGTTCTAATTCTGTCAAGTAGGTATTGTGGCACTGGACAAGCCTTTTGTTGAAAGTTTTATTTAAATAATTTTGTTGGCTTCCGTGCCACGCTTTCACTTGAAATTTAGCGGCCTTTTCAAGTGTGGTTCTTGGTCATTTCCAAGGGGAGGACAGTTGTCAGTCGCAAGGCTGCCAGGTTAGAGCTTCCAAGCAAAACCAGAGGAATTTGAGGCTGCCTCAGAACACTGCAAATGGTGGGTGGGAAATGGATTTTAAAGTTGTCCTTCGTTGTGTGCTTAGAGTTCATGAAAAGCAGCAAGAACTTGTGAACAGACTGATTAAATTCCTTCCCTTGTGCGCCTGTCATGAGAAGGGCAGAGTAGGTGGAAAGGAGGCACTGCTAACATCCCTCCTTTCGAAGAGGGATGTTACACAGCCCTGAATGAACCACTTACCCTCTGTGCCTCTGATGAGGTGATCCTGATTGATTCCCATAGAAGGAAGGGAGGATAGCTGAAGAGATTTGCTGGGACATGCGTTTGTAACCTCTATCTCTGGTTTTTTTTTTTTCCAAACAGTGATGTTGTTCAGATACTGTCCTCAGCTGCCTGCTGGAATGGAAGCTTCTTGGAGAAAAAGTAAGTGGCCAACAGAGTCCAGAAGTATGGCTTTTGCTTGGGGCAGACCAGAATCCCTTTACTTCACTCCCTGCTGCAGTGGGATTTGATTTCTCTGATCAGACAGGAGATGGGGGGCAGAGAGTGTCCACTGAAGAGGTGAGTGGTCAGAGCTGGGCAAAGAAGGCAAGTGGTCTAAGAAAGTGCATGGTGAGTGTAGCTGTAGGTGGCACAGGTTCCTTGGAGCTGTCACAGCTGTTATTTTTCCTTATTAAATGAATGTCAGCATCTTTAAAAGAGATGGATAGGCATATGACATTAAGAGGAGTGAGTGATGCCAGGTATCTGAATAGTCTCTTACCCAGCTGAGCTAGCTGGTAGAGGCTGGTGCGTGTGGAGGTGTACTTCAACACAAGCTGCTCTTGAAAAGCACATCTGGGGCAGCATGGAGGCACTTTCTCTTTAGGTGACATCAGTTGTGGAAAGTTTTGTGCTCCTGCTAACAAAAGCAGGAATTTCAGATGGGTGTAACCAACAGCAGGTGGTAACAAGGATGTAATATGCAGAGCTGAGTCAAAGGCTGTGGGTTGGCTCTGTCTGTAAATGTTGGGGAGGTAACAGCATAAGATGAGGAGGAAGATAAATTTTTATGGTGGTGTGATGAGTAAATGACCTGTAGCTAGGTGAAGAAAAGCTTAGTTACTCTGAGTAATCTTTGAGTAATATTTTCCAAGAGCAATTTGAAAAAGATAACAGTTTACTCATTATTGTATTTTTCTGCTTGTCCAATGGTTTCTTCTCATGTGCTGTGCCCAGGCAGCATGTTACTGCATCAGGAGAGTTATGTCATGTCAGTTTAAGACACTTGTTGAGTCACTGTAAATAGTCGCACGTCTCCTTTGAATGTGGAAATGAGCGGAGTTTGTGACTTCATCACCCCAGTGCCGTTCTGCTTCCACTTTAATATGGTGTCTTGGTTAGTGCAGGACTTCACTTTTACAGAACATCTTTGACCAAGTGAATAAAAAAAAAATTGAATCCAGTGTACACTGAAGTAAGGCTGTATTTAACCATTCTATGTGAAGCCTTATGTCATGGTGCACTTGAAGGAAATACCCTAGTATATCCCTCCAGTATCCTAATGCCGTATAGGCCTGTTTGCAGTACAGCTTTATGGTACACAGGGTTACATGGAAAGACAGCTTTTCCATGGCTGTGTAAGTGGGCGTGCTCCAGTGCTACTTCTGCACATCACAGCCTGAAGCGCTCTACCACAGTGTGACTCTGAGCAGCTATTTCCAGCCTGGTGCCTCTGCTGTTATGGAAATAGCTGCTCGACTACAGCAGGCTATGTTTAGCTTGTCATGTTGTTATAGCTGCACCAGCAAACTGAGAACTGCATCCTGTCATTAGTAGCTACCTTTGCTCTCAGGGTGTTTAATACACCAGAGTCTCAGATGAGTAGTGACAGACTTGGGAAATCCTTGAGGTCAGTGCAATTGTAGCAATGACCTTTTATTTTACTAGCAGCTGCAAGGTTTTATGTGCAGCTTTACTGCACTCAGTGGTGCTGAGAGCTTCTGCCACAGATGCAGATCATGCCTTAGATGCTGAGCTAAGTAACTTACCCGCTGAACAGGACATTTGGTGTTGCAAGATTTGGCTGTTAGTGTTGTCCTCTGCAGGCTTGCCTTCGCTATCCCTCTTACACAGGTAGCCTGAGCAAATGACAGCCTTTCAAGCACAGCAGAAAGGACAGCACATGTTTGTGTAGCTGAAAACCATGTGAAGACTGTTCTCAGCTGTGCTATGTTTTAATTGTGGTTGTTGTTTGGTTGTAGAAAATTTGAGAGTGGAATTGCCAAAAAGCTACTCTGAATGTCTTCCCCTGTTTTCTTTCAAAGCCCCTCATCTGATCTTTCCTTTTTGGCAGTCAATGACTTCTTATGCATCACCCTTCCTTTTCTTATTGGGTCTAATTAAGCAGATTTTGCTATAAAGTAGTGTATGTGAAGACAGTGTAGAGGATTCCAATACATATGATAGGTACATTTATTAAATATTTTTAAGCAGCCCAGCCTGCCTAGGCAGTCTCTTAGGTCAGTGAAGGAGTCCTGGGGAAATCAGTGTTTCTCTGCAAGAATCCCAACCCTAACCAAGGCCCAGAGGAGTTCAGAAGGGAGAATTTTTTGTCTTGTCTTCAGCAAGAAGATTCCAACTTCTGCTTGGTTTCTAGTCTGAGTAATTCCCTAGAGGTCAGTTCTCCATTGCTTGCTCTCAGGCCATGCCAATACACAGGTAGTGGTGTCTCTTCCTTAAACTTACACCTGTCTGTCTGGGATTTTTTTATTAAAGAATCGATGAACATTTTAAAACCAGCCCAAAGATCCCAGGGATCGATCTGAACTCCACCAGAGTGCTGTTTGAGAAGCTGATGAACTCTCAGCACTCCCTTCTCCTAGACCAGGTATTGCACTTCTGGGGTTTTGGGTATTCAGAGGGCAAATAAAGGCTTTGTATGTCCATAACATGCAAATAACAGCAGCTTCTTTGGGGCAGAGTTGTATTGCATATCTGCAGGCCAGATCCTTCATGGCATGAGTGGATACTTCTCCATTGACCTGGGCTGATTTTTCACCTTCTCAAAATGTCTCTGAGGCTTGTTTTTTAAAGAGGTTTTATCTCATGATATTTAGTACTTTGATGCTGTTAAGTCCACCCATTCTGAGTGTGCTCCATTTCATCAGGTCTTACACATCATCTACGTTGTAGGTGCTCTATCACCCAGGATAAGTTGCCACCTTTTGTCTTGTTTTCCTCTAGATACTGAAGAGCTTTGAAAGCTTTTTGATTCCTCAGCTGTCCAGCTCACCACCAGATGTGGAGGCAATGAGGATCTATCTGATCCTCCCTGAATTCCCACCCTTCCAGGACTCCAAGTATTACATCACGTTAACGCTTCCTCTAGCAATGGCTATTCTGCGCCTTGATACCAATCCCAGCAAAGTTCTTGGTAAGAAATTGGCATTTAAGGTGTGTGTTGCTCTCAGCATCCAGCTGGGACACAAAATGTTACCTTTAGGTTTTCCAGTCACCTTTTTGTGTTGGTTTAATTCTTCTGTTACAAAGGCTGCAATGATAATTGGGCATTATTTGTGGTATTGTGTTATGAAGCAGTCACCTCTAAAAAGCAGCTGGGAACCAAAAGCATTCAAGGAATCCTCCCTCCAAAACCTCTGCTTCCATGTAAAAGAATTCCAAACATAAAATTTGAATTTTAAACACGAAGTGTGAGGAGATGAAGAATGTGCCATACAGGTAATATATGGGAAGTTAGTTACAGTAATATAAAACGTATATAATTTATGGTGGTGTTGATAATAAATGAGAGAGAAAATTCAGGTTAAGAATTTTATGCTTTAATTTAGAAGTGAAGTATCATTTCAAAGAACACTTACTAGGGATGCTGATCTAATTTACCGTATCTAGTTTACCTACATTCGCAGGCTCAGTTTCAGATAAATTTTCATGCCTTGCTGTGAACATAGATTTTGTGTATCACGAAGATTAAATGATCTTATTCTCTTAAATTTGTCTGCATTTAAATATCCTTTCTGTATAAGGTAAATAAAATAATATAGTAAATATGGTATAAAGCTTTGTATAAGGTGCAGAAAAACCTGTTGGCTGTGACCCAGCTCTTCTCCAATTCTGAATATTCTCCTTTCTGCTAATATCATTTCCTATGAGCTTATTTTAAGCTAAGCAGAACATAAGCTGGTCAATGATTGTTACTCATGTTTGCTAAGCTATTACTTTTCTTCTTATCTTACTGTTTCATAATGTTATCTTATATTAAATCTTATATTATAATGTAAAATACTACGTACTGCATTCAGACCTGCCAGAGCATTACACCAGTGAAATTTACTTTGAGGTTTAGTTATATATTTTTTTTTTTTAGTTCAAAGAGGCTTTGGAACCAAGCTTCCTCCTCTATTCAGAGCCCACTGTGATTGTTAGCATACAGAAACGTAAAGGATTCTCGTACTTTTGCCAACCAGAATCCATTGTTGTGCTGACCCTTGAGAGGATAAATTGGTGTTTGTTTCTAACAGCTGACACGATGGTTTCCCAGGCTCCAGCTTCTACTTTGCAGGTGGATTGGTTCTAGCAAAGAAGCAAATAGTCAGGGTCCCTTCAGAGGAGAGGTAAGGGTTACCTGTCCTTGGCAAGAATATGGAGAATTGCCCAGGCAATTCTTATTTGCGCTTTATCACTCATGAGAGACAACAGTTTGCCCATAAGATCAGAGGGTCTTGAATACAAGATACTTGAAATGGTGTCAGATTCTCACACTGATCAGGGACTGGGGCTGGGTAGTGACTGGGGTGGTTGTATGAGAGTGGAAGGGGAAGAGCTTTTCAATTTCTGGTGTCTGACTGCTCACTTTCCTGTTGCTACAGTTAGGAGAGAAATAGGGAAGTTTTCTTTAAACAATGTTTAGGTGTGTTCCCCTATTTTCAGCTGTAGCCTCTTATTTAGGGGCTACTCTGGCCTTTAGTTCAGGTTTTATATTGATGTTCCTTTGCTTTCCAGATAACTGGTGGTCTCAAGTGTGCCCAAGATACTTCCTCAGGCTAGTGGACCTCTATAAAGGTGCAGTGGTTTACCTCCTCAGTGGCAGAAAAACACTGTTGATCCCAGTCCTGTTCAGTAGCTACATTACTGCTGCTCTCAGGCTTCTGGAGAAACTCCACAAGGTAAGAGGAAAGCCTGGGCACGCACTGACCAAAAATGATTCATTCTTGTCTGCCCTTCGCCATTTGTGGGCAGAGTGGTCATGGCCCTGGCTTGTGAGCTGTGTTGTTGTCCACCAAGACACCACATGGGAAGATGTTAGTGGTTTTCCTGAATTCAAGGTACTTCAAAATAGCTTAGTCCTGTCTCAAACACTAGGAAAAATTTATCCTAAAGAATGCTGCTGCTGAGTCACTGGACTGGGTGCACTGTGGCATCGCAAATATCTATCTCGTGATACTTTCTGCTCCTGCTGTGTTGGTGCTGCTTCGTCTGCGTGAGGAAGAGAGGAAACTAAAATAACACAGAATGAGGTTTATCTTGATTCTTCTTGCTTCAAACTAAAATATAAGGGATTATGTGTTTTTGCAAGACTTTCTGGGGCCTATTCTTGCAAGCTGCTATAATTAATTTTTGGAAAGCAAACCTGTGTGTTTTAAGAAAAATGCTGAATACATCCATATTTTAACAACCATCTGTTTTCTTCACTAGGTAAATCAGAAGGTTAAACACGTAGAATATGATAAGTTTTATATCCCCGAGATTTCCAGCTTGGTGGACATTCAGGAGGATTATCTCATGTGGTTCGTACATCAGGCTGGAATGGTAAGAAGTTTTGTTTCTAGTCATTGCAATAGCTTTCCATGTTTGTCTCTGGTTGTAGAGATCTGTATTTTTAATATCCTTAACAAGAGTAACGCATTCAGTATAGGAGCCATCTATGTGTTAAGTCTCATATTTGGGCACTCAGTGGCTTGACAAAGTTGACTTAAAATAAGACTGTCAGAAGAGCTGGAGGCAACAATATTTAAGTAACACTTGCAATAATCTCTGTGATTACTCATGTGAATCTCATTCAATCCTTGCACATGGGGATTAATTCAGTCACTGGATCCTTTTAATGTAATCAAGACCTCAGGAGCCAAAACCTGCATTCTAAAATTATAATTTTTACCCTTTACTTCTGCTGTTTAGGCAGGTATTGTGAATAATGTAGCCAGTGATCTTAAAATGTTGCTCTGTAAGAGGAGGCAGTGTGGCGTTCTGGCTAGGGGACTGAACCGGGACTCAAGACATGTGGGTTCTGTTCCTGGCTCTTCCAGTAACCTGCTGGGTGATCTTGGGTAAGACCCTTCACCTCTTTTATGCCTCACTTTCCCATCTGTAAGAAAGGAGATAACTAAACCGAGGGCTTGAATGTGCTGTGTAAGAATCTGGTGAGATTATTTATTAAAGCAAGGAAAGGAATCCCAAGTGTGAGAAACCACTAAAAAACAATCAGAATCATAGAATGGTTATGGTTGGAAAAGACCTTTAAGATCATCAAGTCCAACCATTAACATCCACCAAGTAAAACCTGACTGTAGCAACATTTACGTGTGTTTTTATGGACTTTCTAAATGTTGTGTGCGCTGTGTCCCCTACCCATCCCCACTTTCCATCATTTAAGTAGTGCTGCTGTGTGCTTACTTTTAGTGAGCAGAGCAATAAAATACTGACTCAAATTTATGTAACAGTGATAGTTAAAAACAGTTAAAATGTATCAATGTGGCTAATGAGAGGATTAATTTGCATTGCAGGAATGGTCTTATATTGTCATGCTGTGGCCTTACGGTCTCTCTCCTGTTGTTTTGTACGGTCTCTCCCATGCATACATGGCAGGCAAACACAGGTTTCTGTGTCAGTCCTCTTAGTAACATTGGATGTGCAAGTTTTGAATTAGACTTGTTTCCTTGAGAAGGAAGTTCCCATGCTTTGCTTTATGAGTCAAAAACTGTGTTGTTGGTCCCAGAGGAGAAATATTTTCTTTGGGTCACCTTTGAACTAGTCCATGCAAAAAAATACAAGGCACAAAATTAAAAGAGTAAGATTTTCATATTTCTCTCTTTTCTTCACAGAAAGTAAGACCATCTATTATGCAGGTAAGAAATCTGTTTCTCATAATTCTTATTTAAAGAAGTGCTATGGAAGCTGTGAATGAGAACCAAGCTGCCTGTCTTTCTTGCAGGATGCTGTGACACTCTGTTCTTATCCTTTCATCTTCGATGCTCAGGCTAAGACCAAGATGTTACAGACAGATGCAGAACTACAGATGCAGGTAATCCTTCTCTCTCCCAGTATTCCTGCCCCATTTTTTTTCCCTCTGCCTTTTGCATTGGTGCCTGCAAGGAAAGGCATTCACTGGGAGTTAGTGTGTGCAGCACTTTGTTGTTTCTGTGGTACAGGAGAGCAGCGTAGCTGGAGAACCTCTTTGCCCTGGATATTGCAGAGGCAGTGCTTGGTGTCTTTCCATTCAAAATGTTTGATAACATCAGAACTGTCAGTTGTGCATGTGGTGGAAATTTAAACTGTATAGGGAGGGAGTACTTTTGTATTTATGATAGTTCAAGGACAAGCAGCAAGGTGAGGCCTCTATTAGAGGAGCTGTAAGGCTGGAAAAGTAGACAAGCTTTCAGGTAAGTGGGCACTTTATTCAAGTTTCTGCCTGGTGCAGGAGGAGTGGTCAGAAGTGAGGGTTGAAGACCAACTCATGACACTTCATGACTGCAAGTAGCAGCTGTTGCAGCGGCTCACCCACCCATTTGCAGTGAGGGATGCAGACCCGAGGCTCTCCAGGAGTCTGTTCACAGCAGGGGTTCAGCTCCAGCACCCTTACCTGTAGGTGGCAGCCAAGCCAGCTCACAGCAAGGCTGTGACAAGGACAGCTGGACTCTGTGCCAGTGTAAACCTCCCAGCGCCAGACATTGCTCATGCAGGTGGCTCTGAGAGGGGCAAAACATTGGGCAGTGGTCTCTCATCCAGTCTGGGACTGCTCCCATCCTCTGTGAAATGAATTTGCTGAAGTCCTTGGTTGTCAGGTTTCTTCAGGCTGGAAAACTGTCACTGCACTGCTGTGAGGAGGGTGTCTACCTTACCTTGGCAGGACTGCAGGCTGGTAAAGCTTTTGGTGCCCTGAATGAATCCTTATGAAGACAACCACTTACAGGCCAAAGAAACCAGTGCTTCTGTGAGTGCTGGAATGGAGGAAGCCTGGTTTCCAGTGGATTTGTGTCTTGGGGTCAGCTGACTTTTAAACTGAATTTACAAATGTGGATTTGCCGCTTGCTATGGATGATGCATGAGAATTAATACACTATGTGGGCAAAGCTTTGACCAGACTTTGTGCCTTACCTGAATCCAGAAAATCCAGGTAGATGCGGTGTTGGTGTGGGAAATGGCAGGGACAGGTAGGCAGACATGCACACACACTTGTTCAGGGTGGGCGTGTAATCCCTGTACCCTGGGGAAGTCAAACTAAATGGGTAAGGAAGAAAGGAACACCAGGCATATAGTTGTTAACTGTTTTTCTTCCATAGGAAGAAAGGAGCTGAGCAGTGACTGTTTTTCACCTCTCTCTTACTTATAGGTTGCAATAAATGGTGCAAATTTGCAAAATGTCTTCATGCTTCTCACCCTGGAGCCTCTGCTGGCCAGAAGCCCTTTCCTGGTACTTCATGTTCGCAGGAGTAACTTAGTTGGTGATGCTTTAAGGGAGTTGAGCATCCATTCAGACATTGATTTGAAAAAGCCTCTTAAAGTAAGTTTTCCCCACACCTTTAGCACCCTCTCATCCACCTAGCATTTCTGCAGCCTTTCAGCCCTTCACATTACCACTTCACCAGTGTATAGTGGCTTCTCCATAGGTATAGCACACAGAGATGCTTGATCTAATCGATACAAGGGTTGAGTCTTTATTCTCTCCAACTCCTGTATTGTTTTGGCAGTGGACAGTTTACAAGAAGGCAAGCAGGGGGTTCATTCTCTTTTCCTGGTCTGTCTGCTGTATAACGGGCAGGGGAGGAAACATTTCTGTGATATTTTGTGGTCTCTGTTTTGCTCTTCTGCAGGAACAGGCCACTTACAATAGGACATATTTTGTCTCTGAGAGCTTGCTACAAAATTTAGCAGCTGCTGTCATGTTGCTGCTTCAGTTGTTGGGAGGACAGGGGGTTATTTAGGATTTGCATAAGGAGTTAAACATTTTAAAAATACCTGATGTGCCACTCCCTGTTCCCTTTCCTTCCCTGCAAGCAGAGCACTGAAACAGGCTCATGGGGAGCAGTGGGTTTGGGCATGTTAGACCAATTGCATGGCTCCCAATTGGAAAGATACCTGATTCACTCAGTGTCAGCCCTGCATCCCTGTTACTGACCTGATTTTTCTACAGGTCATCTTTGATGGCGAGGAAGCTGTTGACGCTGGAGGAGTGACAAAGGAATTTTTCCTCCTGTTGTTAAAAGAACTCCTCAACCCCATCTATGGCATGTTCACTTACTACCCGGAGTCAAACCTCCTGTGGTTTTCAGACACGGTAAGACCTTGCCCTCTATACGTGCAGGTTGAAATAATGTGCTGCATTGGAATGACAAGGAAGTTAGTGGCAAACTGTGGGAAAGAAATGATCTTCCTCTCATTTTCTACCTACAATACCATGTGAGCTCTATTTTCAGTCAGTGTAAATTAGTACAGGTCCATTAACTTTAGCAGAGTGGTGATGATTGTGCCCATTAAGGTGTTGACTCCTTCTCGTTATTCTTATCCTGTAATAAAACTTGTATTTAGTAAGAATCAGATGGCAGTTAACAGAACTGTTATCATCATGAATGTGATAATCATGTGCTGTTTTACAGAACCAGAGGCTTAGGTTGTAATGGCATTAGAATTCTGTACTTCCCTTGCTGTTCACGTAATTGCAACCAATCCACTTAGTTATGCTTCACTATCACCTTCAGTGTCTAAACTTGTTAATCCTTTATGTGAGGAAGCTCTTAAATGGCAAGAAAACATGGTTTGTAGTGAAAATTGGTTGGTTTTGGAAGGGTTTGGAGTGCCAGTCCTGTACCTGTCAGATAGCAGTGTGCTGGAGGTGGTGGTTGATGTCCTTTTACCTTCACCTGCCTGGCTGGCAAGATGGAAAATGGTGGTGTCAGTCTTTCCTCAAGGTGCAGTTGCCCCGGTGAGGATTCTTTCAATTTTTTACTTACATTTTACAAGGAAGAAAATGACATGATAGCTTTTGCAACTTGTAAACGTATTACAGAGCAATTACTCCTCATGTTTATGCCATGAAAACAAAAAGTCTCTTGACACTAAGAATGATGGCAGTGTAAGCACTGCAAATATGAGAGTCACGTATTTACAACATTTAACAAATACAGACAGCCAGTCTGTGACTGACATACTATGTTGGTCTGTTTGCCTGGGTGGCACCGTGGTTATGCATAAGCTTTTAATAGAAAATAGGCTGGGTGGTAGGGGGAGAATTGTTAACACATTTTCTTGCAGTACACAGACAGCAAACATCGAAGCTTTGCTAATGTCTAAATGCAGAGGTATGTAAAAAAAGAAATAAAATGCAGATAAGATGGGAAGCAGCTCTGTGTGTTTCCACGGCCAATCATGGCTTACAAAAGTAACAGGACTTAGTTTCTGTGTCTTCATTTCTGTGCCACGCTCCAGCAAGGAATTCACAAACAAACTGGGACACGATGGGAGCTCTCTGATTTTGTCCCAGTTGAAAACGCAGGGTCTGGCTGCTTAGCACATGGGTAAAGGGCACTGTGCGTTGCAGCAGTGACAGTGTCTCGTCAGCATTTCTCTGTGTGGTTTTGCAGTGTTTTGTGGAACACAACTGGTTTCACTTGATTGGCATCATATGTGGTCTTGCAATATACAACTTCACGGTGGTAGACCTTCACTTTCCCTTGGCTCTGTACAAAAAACTCCTGAACGTGAAGCCCTGCCTAGAGGATTTGAAGGAGCTGTCCCCTACGGAAGGAAGGTATGAAAAACAAAATTTGCAGCCTTTCTGAGAAAGAAGACCATTCAGCTGAGAAGAAGAAATGCCAAACTGGGTAAAAGCTGTTCAGTAAACACCTCCTGATCCTTTTGAGTGACTGATTAACTTTATGAGATCCATCTGCTTAGGCTCCAACCTCTGTACCTTCCTGACCCCAAAAACTGGGTATCAACACAGCCAAAAGCTATCTACCACACTCCTTTGGAAACGGGGATGGAGGCCTGTCCTTCCACTGAGTGATTGCATGCACGATCCCAGATCCTAACCTCAGCCCTTCCCCTCCAGCCGGGCTTGGGTTAGCAAGCAGAGCTGTTGCATGTCTCGTGATGTAGCCCAGGATGGGGACTGTGCAGAGGATTTATCTGCATAAATGACAGCTGTATTTAACAATGATGAAGTGAAATGCCAGAAAGACAGCAGCAGGATTTTGAGGGGTAGTGGAAGAATATTTTGTACATGATGGGGACATAGATATAATCCACCACCCTCTCTTCCTCCACTCCCTCAGACCTTTGTGTGGTGATGGCATGAATATCCAGCAGTCCTTAGGAACCAGAAATTCTGTTCTAAGACCAGGATCATTAAAGGGGATCTGTGTACTAGGTAGGCAAGGACTATATTGATCATTTGTGTGGACTGGCATTTGTCCTCCTTCTAACAAAGCATCTCTTCATTTGAGGTGTGTTTCTTTCTTATCCCTTCAGGTGACTCAAGGATTCTCTCTCCTGCAATCCCATTACCCAGGTGTTTGATGTTGGTTACTTTTGCTGTATTTCTTTTCCCATTTGGGGAAATACGGCTTTTTGAATCGCTGATTTTATTTTCTCATTTCTTTCCCTGCCTGTCATGTAGAAGTCTTCAGCAACTTTTAGATTACCCTGGGGAAGACATAGAAGAGACATTCTGCTTGAATTTTACAGTAAGACACATTTAACATGACTCTGTGATTGTTGTGGTACAGTTGAAGCCCCTCTACTTATTCGTGTGTATTATGGTTTACTCCAGACTATGCCTGTAGCAAGCACCCCATGTTAATGTTAAATGTTAACGTTAAAATGTTAAAATTCTTTGTTGTCAGCTCCCTTGTTCTTTTGTATGCAGTCATGAAAACTGAGCTAGTGAGCAGATTAAGCAGAGTAGTTTTCAAAATAGCCTTGTCACTGTGACATGTGACTTAAATGCCCGTGGCCAACTTCTCTCACTAGACAGTAGATTTGTAAATCTCCTTGGAAATGGAAGTTTGTTTTTAACATCACTAGGTCAATTCTTGAAAAGCTAATGCAATTTGGAATTTTCCCTGCTGTCGTAATATTAATACTTTTTAACTTAAAAATTTATTGTGAGTGTACTTGGTCAGACTTTCCTAGAAACAAAACACTGGAGGCTCTTGCGAGATGTGCTGAGGTGGTCAGCTTTCCCGTGCTACTAGGGCAGTGAAGGATGCAGAGCTTTTAGAGCAGAGCAAAAATGTTCTGCCTGTACCCTTTTCTCTGGCCTGCCCTTCACGTGCCAGCCATCAGCTGCGAAAGAGAGCTCTGTATCTTTCTGCAGGCCTGAAAAGTACCTCTGGTAAAATGAGTTTTCTGTAGATCTGCAGGGAAAGCTATGGTGTGACAGAGCAGAAGAACCTGATTGAAGACGGAGATAAAATTCTGGTGCAGAAGGACAATCGGTAAGCGGGGCGTATGTGGGGATGGACTCCTGGTGAGGTCAGGTGCAATGCCACAGAAAAATTTGGCTGAGGTGAAATGTGGGAGAATTAGAAGTCACTGTGAAGAAATTCAAAGCCCAGTTGTTCCAAGTTTGCTGGGTGCCAGTGACACCTGGATAAAAAGCAAGTTTTCATCACCTTTCCACCGATGTTTGGAAAATGTCCCACGCATTTCCAGATGGACGTCTTCCCTCTAAAAGACTTTCATACAGACCCATAGCAGTTTTCTCATGGTAAATAGAGATTGCAACGTAACTTTGGCCCCTGAAGGTTAATATCCCTGATGGTTTAGAGAGAAACTGTACGTGACCAACAAAACTGAGCCTGGCAAGCTTGCCTATGCTGTTAATTTTGGAGCCGGAAGCACTCTCCTGTGAGTAGGGCTGACGGAGGACCACCATCCCCAATTAGAGCCGTGCGGCCCTACTGTACACAGATTCCTTTCCGTGTGACTGAGCACCTGAGGGTTGTTACTGCACAGCTACCATTTCCCCCCCCTTTTTTTTTTCTCCAGCTGCTGAACTATTTTCTTCTCATAATCCTGTAATTGGATTTCTACAAATGCCTTTATTGAAGCAGCATTCAAATTCTTTCTCTGCTGGCAAAACAGTGTGATCCAGTGACTGGTCAGCAGCGTGGTCAGGGGCTTGTGCTGGGATTGCTGAAGACCTTGCTGGCAAGCCTGGAGATGAAGTCATTTCCTATTAATCTGATTATTTGAAAGGGTTCTGATTGTGTCCAAAGCCCTTGCTGTAACAAAAGCTTTGTCTGTGTTACCTTCTTACCTACTTTACTACTGCCCAAAGGGTGCAGTTTTACAGCTAGGTAGCTGCCTCCATGCAATACCCACATGGAGATGGAGCAGGGTAAGTCTGTCTCCCTGCAAAGAGAAGATGGGCTTCAAGTAAATAGAGGAGAGTTTAGTCTATGCTTGCGACAGTGAAGTAAATGTGAAAATGGCAGCGATGGTACCCTTTAGGTTTTTAGGCTGGACATATACACTCAAAAGAAAAATGGCCATTTTTTCTACGGTGTGCCATATTGGAACAAAGATTTTAGCTGAGCAAATGTTTGGGAAGAGCCCTAGGTTAGCTCCTGCACCTGTTTATGAAGTCAGGATAGGCCACAAGAGAAGAAAATCCTTCAGGAGAAAGGCTCGTGTGTAGCTCCATCGGCTTAACGCATTCCAAAATGCAACTGCTTCGTCTTGACCAGCGTTCTGAACTCACGCTAACCTCTAAATCCAAGTCTAGACATGGCTGTCAATCCATCCACCCTGCAGTGCTTAATGACTTCCTCCACCCCTGCGTTTAGAGGCCAGGGACCAATTTGCCGCCCTCCTGGCTCGAGCAGTTCGCTGTGTGCATGTTTTTGGGCACTGCCCTTCCTGCCTGGGGAAAGCTCACCGGGAACTGAGGAACACTCAGAGTTGCTTTGGCTGAAAAATGCCAAGTGGGAAATGCCCACGTTTTCCCTTTCTCCTTTGGAGTTCTTATAGGTTGTCACAACTTAGTGTTTCTGATAAAAGGTTCATGGCCATAACAGCCAGAGAGGAATTAAGCAACAGTTAAGTGCTTAATCAGCTTGGATTTCCCTAATGCTCAGGTGACCACCAGGAAAATGACCGCAAAACAAATGTGCTGAAAAATAGCTCCCCTTCACTGTATGATTTCTTATTCCGAGTTTTCATATTTATCAGTCTGCTTCCTTATTTTTCTTTTGCAGTTTCTCACCCATCCCTTGCCGCTTTTACATAGTGAATGCGTTGAGAATTCCTCCACCAAAAGGCAGAATATTTCTTTCAATTCTGACCTGAGATACTACATGCCGTCATGTTCCCTGATCTGCTTTATCCTCTGAGTGCTGCTCTCGAATGTCAGGCAAAAACAGCAGCTCTATCCACAGAGAACAGTTTTATTTGCCACATTGGCTGGTGCACTACTGTCAGGTGTTAAAAAAAAATAAAAGGAGGAAAATATTTTAAGCCATTGCACAAATCAAATTGTAGTGTTGCACTCGGATCATGGTGCTTTAAGACTAGGAAAGAGGGAGTAGAATAAAAGATGCTTAACCCACTAACAAAATTCAGAGCCAGGGTTTGGCCAGGGCCTGCCACCAGTTTCTTGCCAATGACTGCAGGAAGGTGTTTTTATTTTAATGCTGTTCTTGGGAAACCTTGAAGATAAACAAGGGTGTCATTTGGAGAGGGGTTGTTCTCCGTGCCACATACTCCAAATGCACAAGTCCTGTAACTGTTTAACCACAGTGTGAAGACGGAAGAGGAGGTTTCCTAAGGCTGTTTCCTTGCTCTGTAGTGAAGGGTGTCTCTTGACTCCTTTTGGTGGCTCTGTGGGGCCAGCGAGGAGGGAATTGGCCATGCAATTTCAGATCAAGTCTTTTCAGAGCAGGATTTCCTCCGTTTGCCTTTAGGCTACAGCATTGGCTTTGAAAGTGCTGAACCGCTGGTGGGACTCACTGGGGACCGAGTCAGTCCTGGTGTTTGCTTAACACAACTCCTGGGGAGTAAGCAGACACATGGTGGTGTTCGCTGCCTATTACTTGGTCTGTGTTGCAGTGACTCAGTGAGAGGGGGCAGTGGTTGAAGCTGTTCGTGACTCAGGTTTGCAAGACCCCATTAGAGGCAGAAACAGGAAAACCTGGCGGTGGTGCTGCTCAGGTGCGTGATTAAAAGTGCTTTCCTCTGCCTGCACTAGGGAAGAGTTTGTTGAAGCCTACGTGAATTACATCTTCAACCTCTCCATCCACGAGTGGTACACGGCCTTTTCCACGGGCTTCCTGAAGGTGTGTGGTGGGAAAGTCCTGGAACTCTTTCAGCCCACTGAGCTCAGGGCCATGATAGTTGGAAACAGTAACTACAACTGGGAGGAGCTGGAGGAGGTAAAGCTTCCCTCTTGTTGTGTTTCTCTTCTTTGTCACAAGATTGCGCAGTTGCGTGAGGTGGGCACTAACCTGGGACGTGAGATGTGATGGGCCACAGATGTCTTTTTGTTTTTAATGCTGCTTGTACATCTTCCCATCATTCACATGAAAAACTCCTTACTGGGCTGTACTGCTACTGCTAAAGCTCGGGGAGGAAATTCAGGATGAGAAAGCACAGGGGAGAGGGACTTCCCTCTGCTGTTTTTAGGGATGAAGCCCAAGACTGAAGGGAAGAAGCAAAGTCAGGGTCTTCACCCGCAGTAAAACTCACTCAGGGCAAAAAATACACGGCCAAGGGACACAAAATGAGGGTTGTGTCCTCCAGAATACACAGATCAGCAGTTACGTGCTCTGTCCCAGCCTCAGCGGTGTAAGTGCCCTTCCAGTGCAGAGCACATGATCCTATTCATGCGTCCAGCCTGCAACCAGGTACCCCAGGTTTCCTCATGGCACATGAAATAGCCAGAACCTAATGCCTGCCCTCCACATGTTGCGAGGAGAGCCCTTTGGTGGGACTTTGAGCTGTGCTATTGCCTGTGACCCATCCTGTGCCTCATTTCATAACTGCCAGATGTTGATCTGATGTCAGACACCAGCAGAGATCAGCTCTGGGCTCTGCTTACTCTTTGCTTCCTGGTGCCAGATGAAATGATGGGACTTTTTGGTTTTTAACAGAGCGCTGTCTACAAGGGGGACTACTCTGCGACTCACCCAACGGTGAGGATGTTTTGGGAAACCTTTCATGCATTTCCCTTGGAAAAGAAGAAGAAGTTTCTCTGTAAGTATCTTGTGGTGGTGTGGACTCCCCTGAAACTGAAGAACCAGCCCTGGTCCCTGCATCGCGGTGCTGTGCCTGGGAGGGTGGCAGCAGCAGGGGTGGCTGGGGCCCCTCTGCCTCTCCCTAGGGGTGCATCCATCCCTGCCGTGGGCATCAGACAGCCCTGGCTTTGCTCCTTTTTATCCTGCCCAGGCGTAAGAGGGAGCTTTGAAGGAGATAGGGTGCTGTGGGCCACTTTTACTCATTTGTACACCCAGATTCAAGCTCCCCTCTGCTTCTCGTAGTGTTTCTGACGGGCAGCGACCGCATTCCCATCTACGGCATGTCCAGCCTGCGCATCGTCATCCAGTCCACGGCCAGCGGGGAGCAGTACCTGCCCGTGGCACACACCTGCTACAACCTCCTGGACCTGCCCAAGTACAGCAGCAAGGAGGTGCTGAGCGCCCGGCTGGTGCAGGCCATCGACCACTACGAGGGCTTCAGCTTGGCCTGAGCAGCGCGGGAGAGGCACGGACACTCGGGTATGGAGGAAGAAGACGACGGGCTTGGCTCTATTTTTGTAAAGGGATGGATCAGAACATTTTTTGGGGAAAATATAATTAATAATAATAATAATAATAGAGATGATGCAGTCTCAGCCTGATGCTGCCAGCATTTTGTGGGGCTTCAGCAGGGAGAGGCTATTGCTTTGAATTTTCTCATCTACTGAACCATATCAGTTCAGTGGGTGTTTCTGTTGTTTCCCCTCCAGCATCACTGCCCTCCCACTACCTTGTAGTTTGCTTTTATTGCCCCTACACACACACTTACCTCTCCTTTTAGTCCCGTTTAAATATTTCGATGTTCCTTGCATTTAGGCTATGGTGGAAACTGAGGATGAAACAGTGATCTCCTTTCTGAAAAGCTGTGATTTTTTTCCCCCACTCTTTCCCCCCCCTCCCTTTTTAAATGCGAGCTGGTTCTTGCTTGCTTTGAATGGAAATATCCCCTCTACCCCTAGGTCCCTGCGCACGGTACTGGGCTGGGGTGTCCCTTGTGACCCCCAGGACACAAGTGTATTGGTGATGGTACATGCTCTGTCTTTTTGCACAAGGATGTCTCATGGAGAATAGGATGGGTTGGGAGGGGTTGGCTTGTTTTTCCTCACTTGTCTCAAGTTTTATTTCCAAGCAATGTCTTCTTAGAGAAGCCTCAGACTCCTCTGGAGCGGGGTTTGTGTTCAGGTGTGTGGAAGGACAAACCCTGCCTATAATAACGGGCTGCTCAAATTGCATCTCTCTTGTGTTGTGCTGTGCTTCTCTCTTGGCAAGTCTACAAGTTAGACAGGTGGGCTTTGCTGAGCCCTGGTTTTTTTTTTTTACCCAAGCAGACCTGTTACTCCAGCACAAGGTGAGGTGGCTGCTTTTACCACTGCTGCCTTTCTCCAGAGGAGCCGGGTATCGGGGTGTGTGGGTGTATGAGAGGTGCACGAGCTCTCCAGTCTCATCATCCTCTGTGCCATCGCACGGCATGGACAGCATAGCCAGCGGATCAGGCCCAGTCAGCGTGGGTTTATGAAGGACAGGTCCTGTTTGACCAACCTGATCTCCTTCTGTGGCAAGGTGACTGCTTAGTGGAGAGGGAAGGGCTGTGGATGTTTTTCTGCCTGGACTTTAGTGAAGCCTGACACCATTTTCCACAGCATCCTGGCTGCTCATGGCTAGGATGGGCATCCTCTTTGTGGGGTAAAACAGTCTGGATGGCTGAGCCCGAAGAGCTGTGGTGAATGGAGCCAAATCCAGTTGTGACCAGTCACAAGCAGTGTTCCCCAGGGCTTGGTTTTGGGGCCAGTCCTGTTTAACATCGTTATCAGTGATGTGGATGAGGGGATTGAGTGCTCTCTCAGCAAGTTTGCAGATGACACCAAGTTGGGAGGGAGTGTTGATCTGAAGGTAGACAGCCTCTGCAGAGAGGTCTGGTCAGGCTTGATCAATGGACCCAGGCCAAGTGCATGAGGTTCAGAGAAGGGCAACAAAGCTGGTGAGGGTTCTGCAACACAAAAATTATGAGGAGCAACTGAGGGAACTGGAGTTGTTCAGTCTGGAGAAGAGGAGGCTGAGGGGAGACATCGCTCTCCACAGCTCCCTGAAACGAGGGGACAGCAAGGTGAGGGGCTGTCTCTTCTGAACTAACAAAAATGGCCTCAAGTTGCGCCAGGAAGGTTTAGATTGGATATCAGGAAAAACTTCTTCACCGAAAGGGCTGTCAAGCACTGGAATGGGCTGCCCATGGCGGAGTCACCATCCCTGGAGGTGTTTAAAACCCATGTAGATGTGGCTCTTAGGGCCGTGGTTCAGTGGTGGAGTTGGCAGTGCTGTGTTAACAGCTGGACTTGATGGTCTTGAAGGTCTTTCCCAACATAAACGATGCTGTGATCTGTCAGGTCAGGGAAAAGAAATAAGTGTGAGATCCCCACGTGAGCGATAACTCTGCTTGGAGATTGGTTTATTTTTGCAGTTTGAGTTACTTTATTTTGCTGTTTCAGAGGAGCCCTTTCACTTGACAGCAGTTTTGCTAGGGGGGGCTGTAAAGGACAATATCTGTATGAATTAGGCTGGAAGTGTACATTACGACTTGAGTAGACAGAATCACTGCCTAAATCTACCCTGTAAGAGTGGAGAGCCTTTGTCCTCTTTCCCCCAGTCTCACCCCCCCCACATTAAGTGAAGTTTGAATGACTTCCCCCCCCATTATTGTTCAGGTCTTGATGTAAACCTGATTTTAAGCCTGGGGTGGTTTTGACATTGACTTGTTATTAGGACACAGTATTTATGCGCCGTGTTCAATACACAGTATTGAACTTCGCACCTCGTAACGAAAGGTTTTAGGCTTTTGGGTTGGGTTTTTTTTTTTTAAAGACGAGCTGTGGGCTCCACAGAGAGCCCTCCAGCCTCTTTCTAACGCAGCGTTGGAGACAAATACACGACGATCTCAAATGTTTATTTTCGATGTGTGTACATAGGACAGTATTATGCAATAAATCCGATGTTCAATTCTGAGCGAGCGGCTGCCTCTGTGCCGGGAAGCGCAGGTGGGGCTGCCCCAGGCCCGGGTCTGGCCGTGCCTCTGAGCATCTGGAGGAAGGGCCCTGCTGCCGCTGAGGACCCCAGCCCAGCCTCTGCGTGCTCTGAAGGCCCCCACGGCTCCTCCAGGCCCGTGGTCTCTCCTGCCCAGCCCCACAGGTGGTGGCAGGACCCCTAGGACCACATCCCTGTGTGTCCAAGTCCCCTGAGGAGCATGAGGTGCTGGAGTAGCCCTCCTCTAGCCTCAAAGCTGTTTCTTCATTGATTAATAGCAGATAATTAATTAATGAGGGGCCAGCTTTACCTCTGGGCACTGTGGGGACAGATTCACAAAGGTTTCCAACAAGGACATCTGGAAGCACCTCAGGCTGGAGCACATCTGGCAGCACGGACCCTCTGAAACGTGCGCGGATCAGGAATAACAACTGATGTCTCAGATCAAAAGATGCTTTAATTTCACTGCCTTTAACATAAACATCCATTATTTGCCTGTTTACTCAGGAGTAAACAGAATAAAAACAAGTGCAACTTGTAAGACTGACAAGTTTCTTTCCTTTATCTTTACCTCTTGCAATCTTACTCTGTCCACAATCCGTTCATCATTGAAATAAACTGCAGTGATTTACCGTACCACGATGTGGTAGCACAGACACACATGGCTGAAACGGCCCCATCCTCCAGCAGCGTGTCCTAGTGACATGGCAAAGGGTTGTCTCATACGAACAGCTCATTTGTGTCACATAAAGTAGATTTCTGTACAGAACTTCACACCTTTCAGAAAGCACAGTCTTGTATTTGATGTCGGCATAGACAAATCATCAGACAAAATGTGCGGCCATTGTGTGGATGGACTTGGAGGAGTGTGGGGGGCAAACAGCGCTCCCAGCTGTTTTGGGGTTAGTGGGGATTCAGATCAGCTGTGGGGGGTACAGAGACAACATTTTAGTGCTCAGGGCTCGGAGCCCTCCTCCTGTGCAGGTTTGGGAGAGGGGAGTTGCAGCATCTGTAAGCCCAGGACTGAAAGGTGAGCACTTGTGTGTGTGTTTCCAGGACTGGGATGTTAAAATTCACTTCTCTATGATGGGCTTTCCTAGCAGTTCCCTTTGCAACCAGGTGGATGACGGGGTTTATTTCTGCCATGGGGAAACACTTGAACAGTTTAAAAAGAGAGAGGGCTAGGTGTGGGTTTTTTCTTTCTTTTAATGTACAATCTCAGTTAACAGGTTTTGTTACTTTTAGCTTTCAAAGTTCAAAAATATAAACTCTCTAAAGTGCATAATTGTACTTACATTTCATATAAACTATCCGAAATTCTAGCAATATACCATGTAAACAGCGTAACTAAGCATCAGAAAATGCTACAATCTCATCAGTTTAAAAATAAAATGGACTGTTCCCTACATATTATTTATCAAGATTTGTCAGGGGCAAAACCCAGCAAAACAGATAATTTATCAGTACACAGTGCAAACAGGCTTTTAAAAATAAGCAGAGAAAACAGACTCTTGGGAAGCCTTGGCCCACTGGAAAGATGTATGACCATGAAAGAAGGGCAGGAACTGCTGCTCTTGTCCGTATAAAGAAGTCCAGGCCTGGATTCAGCAAAATGCCCAAGCTTCAGTCCATCGTAACTCGTCGAAATCCCAAAGGCAGACCAGCTCGAGGCACGAATTCATGCGTTTTGGTTTGCTGACCACCACCAAACTGAGCCAGTGCTGAGTTTTTGGTATCCAATGTCCTTTCTCGTCCTGCACTTCTACTGCTCAAGTGACACCGCGGCCCATTTGGCTCTGCTGTGACAGCCAAAATAACCAGAGAGAGGTGAGGAGGGACTCGAAGGATCCGATTTGCAGAGGCAGAGCCCTCACCTCTCAAGTGATGGAAACCCAGCAGCTCTGAAAAGCCAAGCCCCGGGTCAGCAGGCAGATCCTCCGGGCTCTTTGGAAACAGGCAATTCAGTCTTTCCTGGTTTTATGTAGAATGGGAAACTCTGCCATCAGTCAAAAATGAACCACCTGGGAGTGCTTCCACCAACCAATGCACACCACTGCCTTACCCAGCCAGATGAGCAATGGGCATCTGCAGACCCCTGGGAGAAAGTTGCCTTTGGAAGTGTTTGTGGGATCCTGAAGAGACCAAACACCCTTCAGCATCAGTTTTGGCAAGAATTAACAGCACATACAGCAAAGGGAACAGGGTAAGTCTAAGTACCACAACCCAAATACATCTACTTCTGAGCCCACTTGCCCATATAAAGAAGGAAGAGGGAGAATTTCTAGGAGCCCCCTTCTTGCCTCCTTGTGTGAGGCCTGGCTAAGATGCCTGGCACTGCATTTGCTCTCAGCCATTTGGCTTGGGCACATCAGCTCCCCAAGGGATCAACGCAAAAGCGGGCATTACTGAAATGCTCCCCCTGGCACGGCGCAGAGCCAGTTGGTGCACACGAGCCCAGGAGCAGGAGGGTGAGCCCAGCTGGCCCAGGACTGTGGGACTGTGAGCCCACAGCTACTTGGTGCACTCCTGCACTTGCTGCCTTTCACCTCTTCAAGTGTCTGTCTGTCATGAAAACCTAAACCAGGTGTCCCAGGGCTTGCTTTTCTGAAAGTCCTCAATGAATTTCAAAATGCTGAATTGTCAAAACCTGCACCTGAGACATGGGCCCTTTCCACAGGCAGAGCATGGCTCCAGGCTTTCGGTTCCCTGCAGCATCCTCTGTGCTGGTGAACCACCTACACAGCCCGGGAAGAGATGTCATCCTCTGCTGCCACCAGCAGTGTCATTGCTGCAGCCTACACAGCCTCATGGTGTACGTAAAAGAACAAAATTTAGGCTAGCGAGTATGCGTGACACCCACCTGGACTGTTCAGCCTGGACTCACGTTTGCATCAAAGGAAGGAGCACACGTACTAATAGGGTGGCCCTTCCAGATACCACACATTGAGCTGATCAGCTACCAAAATCCCAAGGGATTCTGACTTAAAGCTTTTCAAACCTCTTCACGGTCACGTTACAGTGTCACCTTGCAAGTGGAAAAAGCCAGCAAGAACCCCTGCATGGCTTTCTCTGCTATCCCAAACAGATGGAGGTTCTCTCTTCTACTTCAGTTGACTTTGCCATCACAAATACGGGAAAAAAACCCAACTCAAGCCTAGGCAAAACTGCAACTCAAACCAGCTCTGTATGATGACCGGGAGATTCTTACAGCGTTTGTCAAGAGCAACAGAAGATGCTGGACTCTAAACAGGTCAAAAGCGTGAGCAAATCTTTACTGTAGCTACAAGAGAACAGCCTGGGTGCTGTCTGACCTATGCCTCCACACCACATCGGTCAGGGCACTTCTCTTAAACTAAAGTAGAAGCTATTTGATGATTTAATCACTACTCATTCTACTTTGCCTCTTGCTATGATATCCTGGGGAAAAAAAAAAAGAATAGCATGGCTGGCTGGGATATTCTGAATGTTACAAGATCCGTAAGCAAATCAAAAAGAAGGATCCCTTCAGTCCAGTCACTGAGCGCAGCGTCACGGCTCCTGCACTGGCAAACTCCACTGTGGGCAGCAGGCCTGGAGAAGGGGTGGGCAGCAGCAAGTGCGGAGCAGAGGAAGCCGCCCTCCCTCCCTCTCCCACCTCTGGGAAGGGCCCCCTTCAGTTCCCAGGGAGCTCCTCAGCCCCAGCCAGGCTCCCGCTGCATCCGCTTCATGCATTTGTCCATTTGGGGCTCTCGACTCTCTCTTTACTGGCAAAAATCATCTCCTCCTTTACATGATCTTGGAGCTAATATCTCTCTTGCTGATCAGGACCTCCAGCAGCCTCAGCTTGGCCTTGATCTGCTTGTACTCGTTGTATTCTTCAGCCATGGGAGCGCGGTCTTCTTTCTGCACGTTCCTAGTGGGAGCGAAAGCGGATGGTGAGGATTTCTGTAATGGGAGGTCTTCCCTCATCACCCTCCCCCTGTCCCCCAAAAACCAGCTCCTTTCCTCTACTCCCCATCGGGGAGCAAACCCAAAACTTCCATCCTTTGAGAAGAAAAAAACAAAAAGAGGGGCAAACAAAGTGCTCCAAGCAAGCGTGGGACAGTTGCACATTGAGGCTGAACACAAAACCATGGTGCCAAAAGCAAAACCTGATTTGAAGTGTGCCCTACTTCTCCGAAATTGCCAGCCTCTACACAACCATTGGAAAAACGTTTTGGGAGCCATCTGGATGTCAGCCTGCTACCATGGCAAAATAAAACACAGCTCCCTCTGGCCTGGCACCGCATCACTCCTGTGAACAGGCTCACTTGTGCAAAGGAAGATGCTATCTGCTCAGATTGCTCTTGGCTGACGTGAAACTTGTAAGTTTTCAGTGATTTTACAGGAACCTCTAAGGATGATGGCTGGTGGCAAGAAAATAACACGATAATTTAAAAGTGTAAATGTATTAAAACATTTTATCAGGTCATTATTGAGGGGTATTTTCTGAAAATTATAAGCCCAGCCGCACTAAAGCAGAAATACTTCGTAAACTGGTGTCTAATGGGACAGAAGTCTGAGCACATCATTAGGAAAAACTCCGATTGTTTTATCACTGAGAAACTCTTCCATCGTTCCTGTCAGCTGGATTTTCACAACCTGTGCCTTTGCTTCCCCCTACTTGTCCTAAGACAGGGTTTTCAAGGAGGCTGTGGTCCCTCAGGTTCTTTGGATGGGGGCAGGAGGGGGGAGTAATTAATTTTAATGGTCAACCGTAACGAACGTAGGGAAAACAGTGATGATGAAGAAACATGTAATAGTGGATTTGGGTAACTTCCCATTTTTGGAGGTCTTTGTAGATGCCAAACAGGTGAAAAGTAGCTGAAGGACAGAGAGACAGCTGAGAAATGATTACCTTCCGTTCTGTCGGAAAAAATTATCTTCAAAGTCTCTCAGTTTTTTCCTGATTCGCTTTTTCTCTTCCCTGACTTCCTGGAGCTGCTCTAACAGTTCAGGGCTGTTGGGTTGAAACATAAACATGATTATTTGTATGCACACAATTATAACAGGAAGCACACAGTAAATCTACATATTTATGGCAGTATGCATGCCAAGCAGTAGAGCTGCTCCTGCAAGCAGCTCTGGCAACCTGACATTATTGGAAACAAAAAGCTCTGAACTTAGTCCAGCAAAACAACCACACTCAGTGTGCACTTCACAATTCACTGCTGACTTCTGTGGAACTTCCTTGGTGAAGGTGGGCCTGGTTTTGGTGACTTTTTTAGGATTAAGATTCAATGGTCACGACTGAAGGCGGCCACCCCTGTGTGTTTTTATCAGACCTAGCAACGTTCAATTTGACCTCTCCAAAACCTGAAAAACCTTGCGGAGTACAGGGTTGTTTTCATGGTAAAGGCTTGGCACTGGTGAAGTGGAGCTACAATTTAGGGCTAGAATCCAAAGATGCAGAAGTCAAATATCAGGACAAGATGGTTTCTTTCCAAACGTTTTCATATGAGGTTCTATTGCATTTAAAAATAAAGCATAAAAACGTCTGACTCAGATCATAGATGGAAAAAAAATATAAAATCCAGACACTTTTCTGACAAAGAAAATGCTATCTTAGCAAGAAATAACTTTGTGAAGCTGCCTGTGAATTCAACTTACATGGATGCTTCGTGGAGATTCGAAAGCCCCATGTCCTGGCTGCTCCTCGATGGCATCTTGTCATCCACTGGGGAAACGAAGCCGTCGGCGTCGTCCTCGAGCTGGTCCAAGAAGCTGCGCACGCTGAAATCTGTCTTCATGGTAATGGTGAGATCGGGCTTCACGTTGCTGTCCTCCTCGGAGCCCTCCTCTTCCTCCTGCAGAGGGACAGAGCACCCCCACACCAAAACAGGTCACTGCTTCTGTCCTCAGAGAGGAGCCTCCTCTCGCCACATGCACCGGGGAACAGGGACGAACAAAGTGGAAAGGCAGAGCAAGCACTTGGTTGCTAAGCAGTACAGGACACCAGGAGACCGTCAGTGAGACACCCTACACCCAAAACACATCAGAGACACCACGACCACCAACTCAGATTGCTTAAAGAGACCCAAGGCAACAAAATGCAGTGAAAAAACACCTGGGGGTCTTATCAACCCACTGCTTTGATTTATGTCTTCTGATGTGAATAAAAGCACAGTCATTAGGCACAGCAGCCATCCTCCGTGCTTCCCTACAAATACACCTGCAGCACGCAGACTGCCAGGTTAAAATGCAAAATACTCTCTCAACAGATGCAGCTCAGCAGCTCTCTCCAATGGCCGAATCAAAGACCTCAGGTGCACACGGTGCGATATCGATGAGCTCAGATCAGTCTTTGAATTCCCCAAATGTGGAATATCACTGGCTGCAGGACTGCTGTTGCTAACGTGTTCCCAACATCGGCTCTGTGCCCTTTAGCTGGAACACACTAAAACTCAAAGAGTGGAAACACTCTGCCCCGTGCAGTTTCCCCAAAGTACACTCATGAATTAGTCATGGTCAATGTTTTTGCAAAATTTACAGGCACAAGATTTGGCAGCCTCCGCTGCATTTGGTATTTGCTAATTTATAATGCTCCCAAATACAGGGCTTGGCCTGTGACGCTGTCCAGAAATCATTGGGATTTTCAGGGAACAGGGCTCAGTTTTCGAGGCAGTTTTCAACCTCAGTGTAAGGAACAACACACGAGCATTAGAGGAAGGTAATAAATGCCAGGATGGACAGTAAGTCTCTTAAATATAAATGTATGGAGATATGTATATGTATATGTATATGTATTTTTTTTTACAACCATGTAAGTCTAGCCAGGAAGGACCTAAGCACATGCATATCTTTAAGAGCTTTTGAGGGCCAATATCACTGAAGTCTTCAAGTCTATCCAAAAATATATTGTTGCACTGGGATCAAAAGCAGCCTTTTTCTCTACCTTTTTCATGCCATTCCCTGTGAATGGTTCAATTATTCCTACGAGATTGCTCCCATATTTCAAGCAAAAAGGGAGAAAGTAACCCTAGGACCTGGCATCATCCCATGAAATCCTCAAAGCCAATGATTTATAAACGCATATATTTACATGAAGTCAGGGTTTGCCCAGAGTTTTCTTTCTATGTTTAAGCTCTAGGCCATGAAAATGCGATGCAAAGCCACAGGTTAAGACTTATAGCTGAGATGGGAGGCTCGAGGGTGAAAACCAGATTAGCTGGGGAGAAGTTTTGAGTAATAACAACGATAATAAAAGACATAGAGACATTTGAAAACATCTCAGGAAAACCTGCAGGGAACTTGTGTGAGTGAAGGCAATATTTAGTGTATGATTAGAAAAGACCATTTCTCCAGATGTAAATTGTATTGTTTAAACAGATGGCATTAAACAGCGGTCATGTACTGTCCTTAAACCCTGCAAACAGCTTCAGGCTGGGCAAGGGCGAGTGGGACTGAAGCAGGAGAGCACTGATCCTGCTGGCATGGAGGGCGATTTGCTACGTCGATCTAAGCAGCAAAAATGGTGTGCTTTAATTTAGGGGAACCTCTGGCACCAAAGGCGGAGCTCCTGTGCCCTCTCCCAGGTCCTGGATTCCCCTTCTGGAGAGAAAGGGACGTTTTCATGGGCAGTGACACAGACTGCTCCCGCGGGCAGACGCAGGTGTGTTCCCATCGCCCCTCTCGCTGCCCACGCCAGCACGGATTTCTCTGGCCCAGCGCTCAGGAGCAGCCTCCTGCCAATGGAAGCCCAGGGGAGGGAAAGACAGCACAGAAATGTCACTTGTTTAGACCTCAGTGCCAAAACACCACATCTGGCTCTCACAAGGCCTCTTAAAGCATCTTGCTGTTTAAATGAAGAGCACATTGAAAGGATTCTTAGTGAAAGCTTGAATGGAAATGGCCATTTAAGGCCTTCATTTTGAACAAGTCTCACATGGGAATCTTATTTGAAACCTGCACTGGCATTTATACCTCGAACCAGAGCGCTCTTCATTGACTAGATCCACTTGGCTGTATCTGCTTGGACCTTTAGGCAATCGTGAGGCATTTACATTTTCCAGAGTAACAAATACAAAATCCCAGCAGGCGAGCTTTCCAGTGCTTTTTTCAACACTGACAATATTCAAAGATATTGTACCCGAATATTTGGTAAGGCTTCACCTCAAATCACCTTTCTTCAAGCTTTTATCCAACTCTCCCAAATGCTTCTAAAAAACCCAAACCAAAACAAACCAAAAACGCCCAAATCAAAAAACCTGACAGTGTCAGTGGCCTATCAAGATACACAGTGTTCTGCCCACAGTGGACCTATGCAGGGGGTAAGTTTTGGGGCCTTTTGGCAATTTCCTCTCTTTAGTTTTGAGTGTAGCTCGGTACAAAGCTACAGCCCAGCTTCACAGAGCCCCATTTCAGTGTTCATGGTCACCAGAGACCACCATAATCTATAGCTGTAAGTTTTGACCTGGGGTGCAAGCACAGGTGAAAAACAGAGGACACCCTAAAAGAAAGAAACCCAAACCAAACCAAAACACCCTCCACCAGAGCACTGATGCCGTTTTGGCCCAGCAGTTGTCTAGCAAACACTGAGAGCTCAGTGATGACGAACCAGCCTCCCCACAGGAGCATCACACCTTCAGTCTGCAGCCTGGTTCTGATGCGTACGTGCTTTGAGCAGTCCATTCGTATACAACCCACTGTAAGTACCTACTAACCAAATCACGCTCAATGGCCAGCTCTGCAGTATTTACACCATTAAACAAACTGGCTGGATGATGGGTGAGTGATCCAAGTGTGCACTTCTTTCCCCTATGACACTGGATGGGCAAAAAAACCAAGCCAGGGCCCAGCTCCACGCTGCACGTCCTGGTCAATATTTGGACATCCCTCCTTGGGGAAATAAAGCCCAATATTGTGGCATTCTTCACCACCAAGAATGACCATCCCACAACAGCACCAGAAAGAAACACAACAATCCTGCCATCCAAACCTGACCAAGTGCTAACTAGCAGAACCGAGTCGTTCCTATTTCCATCCTCATGTGATCTGGTTCGAAATACCACACGGAATATCACACGGTGGTGACAGAAAGCCCTGGATGAGATAAGCACGTGACTGGGAGTAGGTAGGGATCCCGTAAGTGCCCCGCTTGGCTCCACGTGCGAGTGTTAGTTTTGTGAGAGCTCATTCCTGCCATGGTGCAAGCCACAGAGCTTCGGAGTGAGAGAAACTACCGCCAAACACATTAGTGTCATTAAAAAGCAAGAAAACAGCAAGGTACAAAGGTAACAGTGACTTTTTTTTTTAAGCAAATAAAACACATGTGCAGGAGGAGGGGGAAGGAGAAGGATGGGAAAGAATGCAAAGCCAAGGAAACACTGTAGTCTTATCTACGACAAGGGAAGAATTTGATCAGAACTGGCGAGGCTTAAAGCAGCTACTGATTTTTCAGGAGGACACTGCAAAAAAAAAAAATCAACACTGATGGGAAAAAATATCAATCGATCGATCGTTTTCATTGGTATAAGGGGAAAATTGATGCAAACTGAGCAATTAGTTAGCAGCTGGAGGTCTTCACCTTTATCTCCTTGAAGAAGGAAGCTGTTTCGCCCTCGATAATTGGCTGCAGCAAAGGGCTTCTCCGCTTGCTGGAGGGGGAACCCTGTGACAGGTGTTAACAAGTACGTTACATTATGAACCCCTTTCTCCTCCACCACCTGCTCTCAGCTCATGCTCACCCACACATTCACTCTCAGCTCATCGCTGGACCATCAGGAAAAAGCTATTTCTTAAAGAAGAGAAACATGCCTGGCGAAACCCCTGAACCTGGGGCTGTTTTCTGTAAGGATGCTGCTAAGCAAGGGACATCGCTGTCAAACGCTTTTAAGAAAAAGGCTTGTGTGCTGGAATACCAGCTGGGAAGGAGCTAGAAAGTAAAGGCTGCAAGAAAATCACCCCCAGCCTGAGGCCCATGCACACACACAACACAAGAGGTTGGCTCTCCACAGCTGTGCTGAAAGCCCAGCTCCGCTCTCCAGGAGCCTGCTTTCCACTGAAGTGTCTCATGATGCAGAGATGGATTTCCAAATGTGTCCTGCCTCTGCACGAGCCCCTCTCGCTGCTCTCACTGGAGGGGCTGGGCAAAGCCAGTCTTGTCTCTCCTCTGCGAGCCACTGTGCCATTTCAGTTTTGCGTCTAAGCAGGACCTGAGCTCTCCTTTGAGAGCTCTGTGTTAAACTGCCCATGCACAGCCACATGGTTTCTTCCTTCTGATTGCCAGCACCATCTTCACAGCACACATTTCAGGGAGTACTTTGCATATTCAAGGAGGACCACCTCCTACTTGTTGCAGAAAAAAACCCCACTTCTCAGTGTGACTGCACTGAGTAATGCCGTGCCTGTGCATTCACTTCACCGGCCGTCCACAAAAAGAGGCCAGGACATAAGTGCTGCTTGGGAACAGCAAAAAAAGTAAAGGATTGTATGTGACAGAGTAAATAAACAGGAACCACAATAAAACAATTCTCTTTCCATAGAAAGGCTGTAAGTGTCCTGTGTTTTTTTGGATCAAATATTTTTAAAAAAGTGGCCTACACAAGTTGTCTAAAATTAGAGGCAGTGCATTCGCTCCCTAGAGGGGTGTATTGGATTCCTTGCTGGTGGTGGTGTCTCCTTGACAAAGCACCACCTCAAATGAGGGAATACCCAGCACTTGCAGGATCTCTTTAATACAAATTGTTGGGTGTTGGGAGACTGCTGGCCCTTTCTCTCAGCCAAGGAAACTGGTACCTCCTGTGGGACCCACACGAGTCTGCGCTCCTGACATACAACCCTGTGTAACCACGCAGCATGGAAGACCTACAGCTCAGAGTGGATCGGTAAGCAAAGGGAAGTGAGGCTGTAGCCAAACACAAAATGATGAAATAGCAGCAGCAGCCCAATGGAAAGAGGAGAAACAACACAAGGTGAGATGTGCCCCATGGCTCACGGGTGGGCACTGGAGTCCCTTGGCCAGCTTTGTGTCACTGATTCACTCATTTACTTGGTCTTTGAGTGATGAGGGAGGTCGGGACTTGCCCTTACTGACTGCATTGTATGCACAAGTGTGGTGATGCCTGTTTCCTCAGCTTGAAACCAAAGAAACAGTCCCCAAAAGAATGCTCTACTCACAATAATAGGGATGGTGTTGGCTCTGGAGAGGATCTGCTTGACCAGGCGGTACCTGTCATACAACGGCTTCATCACCTGTCGTTCATTTTTGGTAACCTGAAAAGGAAGAAGAGAGATCCATGAAGCCTGCAGCAGATACTCCACTCTGTAATGCACGTGCCTGTAATCACTGCTCGTCAGAAGAGGCCTGAAGGGAATTTCATGAGGTTGAAAGGTTAGCAGTGTTAGCCCTGAAGCTGGTAATGCAAGTGCCTGTGTACATCACTGCACCTCCCGTCCTGGGTGCCAGACGAAGCAGCACCCAAGCTGGGGGTGTCTGGTGCTGTGGCTGTGAGACAGGTGGTTTAAATGACCAATGTGGGTATCGCATGTCTGCAGCACAACACAACCCAGGGAGGCAGCAGTCTGTGCGTGTAACCACGTCTACCATTGTAAGGCACAACGTGAGGTCTCCCATCCTTGTTCTTGTGGCTGGGACCTCAGAGGTAGTGTTTGACCCAGGAGAGAAAGGAGCTGCAAGGACTGGATCCTGCAACAAAAGTAGACTTTCCCAGGGTAGGTTAAACTACAGATTTCACAAAAGCTGACCTTCTGGCTTTGCTGTTCTTCCTAATTTCCTGTGCAAGCCAGCAGTTCTTCATCTTTTAACACCCTAACATTGCCCTCCACCGCTCCCTTCCCACAGCCTTGCTGGGGAGAAGTTACCACAGCGCTGAAAAGGGACGAAGGTGCCAGGGCTGTGTGGCACAGAGAGGACAGAGGAGGGCTGTGATGCCCTCCCCAAGCCTTCCTTACTCCAATCCCAGCTGTATGTCCTGCTCCCTCCTCAGTTTGAGAGTGCTCATTTCTGTTTTTCTTTCAGACCCAAGGTAAACCAAAAATCTCAGCAGTACTGAGAGTGCAGGAGAAGGGAAGATCGAACAGAAAACAGCTGGTGTGGGAAAGGTCTGTTCAACTAAGGACTGGTTGTGAGGAAGCTGGGGTTTATTTCTGCAATGTTTTGTTACAGTAGGGTTAGAAAACAAACAATACTTGGCAGAGCCAACGTGATCATCATCTTTCTTTGTATTCAGCACTGTCTGACCCACATCCTATGACTGTCCTTACATTAGATCTTTTGTCTAACTTTAGATGATAAAACTCTTATGAAGGGCAGCTTTAACTGATTCTGTTGCCATCCCTATCTTCAAGGCTTTTTCCTGCTTCTCATCATGAGAGCATCTGGAAAACTGCCATATGAAAATGAACATCAATAGTGTAACCCCCAGCGAGCTTTGTACAGTCTCCCTTTCTATGATAGAATAGGAGGAAAGGGAATACAGCTTGAGACAGGGAAAAAATAGTAATATGAACTGTCTTTTGTCTGCGTTTGACTTTCACCGTAGGAAGTTTTCCAAAGCTTTCACATCCTCCCTCCAGAGCAGGAGGGGGTGTTGGTTTGCAAGGGGCAGAGGAGCTGTAAGTATTGCCACCAGTAGGACTGGCAGGGATGAACTCCAACAATTTGGAGGTAGCCTCTTCCTCCTGATAACCAAACCTATTTCCTATGCTGGGGGCAGATGAATAACGAGGAAGGAGGAAGACCACCTTTTTATTCCTGTCTGGGTTCAGTGCAAACATCCCCAAGGTCAGGGGCATACGAATGGGCAGGCTGAGCTCTAGGACCTGTGTGTCCCACACCTCCAGAGCAGAGCTGGGCTCCAATACCTGAGAGCCTTAAAGCTGGCTGTGCACTGAGTAAGCAGCTCGCATGGATTACAGAGACGTGAGCAGCATCACACAACTCACTCAGTCCTCTCTGTACTGAGTTTTGTGTGGCTGTGTTTGTATTCAGATGTACTGGCTAGCAAGTTGACTCCAACTCTGGACCTTTCTCTCCAACAGATCAAGCGTATCACTGGAGAAGCTGGGTAGCCTATATACCTGTTATATACATATATAAAAATATATATAAGTATTTTTCCTAGCTTTACTAGGTTAGCAGTTAGGAGAACAGGAGGCACAGCACAACTATTGGCTCAGTCAGTCTCTGTTACCAAAAAAAAAACCCAACAAAAAATCCCCCAAAACACTATGCTGAGGCTGAGAGAACCAAACCTTCAATTAACAACATTTTTCAAAGTCGATAAATAGCGCTGTTCTGTACAAAAAAAATAAACATAAGCCTTGGAATGGGCAAAAAATCCTTAGATAAGTTGAAGAATGGAAAAAAATAAACACCATGCATCAGTGACCAACCATCAGTATGGAGGAAGAACGCAAAGAATTAATCTAGGCATTGGAAATAAGTGTATGGGGCCCGAGTCAGCCCTGCAGACTTACAGCAGCGCGCTTAACAGAAAGCAGATTCTGAAAGAAAACGTTTAGCACACGGGCGAGGTGTCCCACTAGGTAAACATGAGTTATCCCAGCAAAACCCGAGTATATTTTGGGAGGAGATCCAAATGCAGAAAGGCTGTTGGAAGAATGGAGGCTTTGACATGGCTGTGGGGCATGCTCCACACGGCAAAGGAGCAGCAGGCAGGAACAGACCGCTACCCGCATTGTCAGAGCGGCTCCAGTGTTTCTGCAGAGTTGGACTTTTTGGCTTCACTAAAACAATTCAGTTCCACCTCTGCAGGTTCATCTATCACTGGTGCAGAAAGACCCAGTTGCACAATAAATCTGAGCTCCATTGTTTTTCTTGTTTAGTTAAATATCTTTAATAATAAAAAAAAATACTTGGCTGAACTATCCCCATTCTCCTCAAGCTCTCAGTACTTTTCCACTGCTGTAGCGCCAGGAGCTGGGAACAGCAAAAGCTGATCAGCTGCAGCCTTCCTTGCCATGCGGTGCAGTGTTGCTAGGTATAGACTGCTTACTTAAAAACAAACAAATGCAAAAGCAGTTGCATAAATAAAGCATCAGAAAGAGGACGGGGGGAAAGGTATGCTGACAAGCTAGGCTCTCGGCTTGTTCTCTTCTTAAACAGATTTAAGTGAGTTCAATTCAACAAGATGCCACCTGTTGATTTACATCACTGCAAAAGCAGAGTTGGTCTCATGGAGAAGACAGCGCAAGTTAAGTGGATCCCCTTGTGCTGGCCTTTAGCTGTTTTACACAATAAAACTGCATGACCTCTCATACAACTACACCATTCTCAGCTGTTGATATATGTGACTGGACAATATTAGCACTTCATGAAGGCATTCAAATAAATTAGTGAGACTTTTTTAAAACAATAGACAGAGAAGGAAATCATTCAGGAGCACAAGGAAGGAAGATATCAGGAATCCCACGCAGCAGCAGAATGACAGGATTTGTCAGCTGCACTAATCAAGTACTCCTGAGGAGCAGTAATTTGCTGCTCCCAAGCCACCACTGAAGAGATTAGCACCGCTCTGAAATTAAGTTACTTTACCTGTACAGCTGGTAGCAAAGATTATAATGTCATCAGTGAAAGAGAAGGAGGGATTCAAACAAAGCCAACTTGGTGGCCTGGAAGCCACTGTGTTTCTGCCATGGCAGGAAACAGCAGGACACAATACTTCATTCTCTGTCTTCATTAATTTTCCTCTGTTAAGATCAAATGTGCAAGAAACCTCATGCTCTTCCCTTCCACTGGCACACAGCAAAAAACATTAGTTTCTCAGGGGAAGAATGAAATCTGCTCTCAACTTAGGCTGTGATGCTCAGGAGACAAACTGTTTCATTAATATCCTTTGGCACAAGAGGACTGCACAAATAGCAAGCTGCAGGTGGCCCCCTGCAAACAGCAGGATGCTGGCAGAAATACGCTGTATCTTCTCTAAGCAGGAGTGATGTCTGCACACCTGTCTTCCCAGTTAGCCATTAATACCAGCAAATGGCAAAATTCCTGACTGAATGGGGACCCACACACAACTATTCCAAAACTGGTGAGTCAGCTGGGCCACTAACAGGATGTCTGTGGATCCTGGCGAGCGTGATGCCAAAATAATGCACATTCAGCCTCATTCAGCCCCCATAGGCTTGGGATCTTACAGGTTTCTGCCAAACCAGCGCTGGGTGCAGACACCTGGCTGAGGACAGACTCCTCCCCAGCAGCGGTAGTGAAGGATCAGGGAGGTGGATTAGAGGATGCACATGTGGTCTGAACAGTGAGAGGTTCAAAGCAGCATTAGAGGGATCATTTACTACAGACAACGACATATAAAGATGTACTTTGAAAAGCATCCTGTGTACGCACCGGTCTGCCATGGATGCTTTCGTAATACAGCAAAGCTTTTTGAAGAGCCACTTTTTCAGCTGCTATCTGATCTCTTGTCATGTCCTGTGAAGAGCGGCACAGAGAGAGAGAGAGGGAAGAAAAAAAAAAAATTCAGATTCTTGGACTCTAACAACATTGTTCTGCAGCCTAACCAAAGCCATGCCATTTTGCCATTAATGTTTTGAAGACCCAGCTCTGCCTTCCAGCCCTCTTTTCCCAGCTATATTGCCAAAGAGACTGTTAACAGTGGCACCTTATGCACAACACAGGCAGATTAAACCCATACAAACTTTGCATATGAAGGTATCTTATGTACATAAGGGGGATTTATCAATTATCAGTGTGCTCTGAAAAACCACTGGGATGCAACTCCTTATGACTGTGGCTCTTTTTCAGTTAAGATCTGAAGTGAAGTTTCTGTAACAAAACACATGTTCGTTCTTGTTCTCCAAATCCAAGACAAGCTGCAGTACCTGCTGCAAAGCCCTCTTTGCTTTGACTGCCACAAATACACTTTACCAAGAAGTGAAGCTCAGCCAGACCGTCTCCTTCTGCCAATTCTGCCACGGAGTGGAAAGCTCTGGCAGACAGGCTGAGGGGACCAAGCCAAAAAACAGGGCAGACAGTTGGAGACTTCCCTAACCAAGTTTGCCAGAGCTCCCCCACTGAACTTGCCTGACACTGAACTTTCTCTCCCTACCAAATACTACCACAGGCCCCCTTTGAAAGGCCAGGGTGTGGATTCTTACTACTGTCAGAAAACTGCCAAACACACTCTGTGTGTATCTTCTTCTGCAGATCTAACAAAGATAATGCTGTCTGCCTCTCTCTACAAAGCGCTGCACAATTTACGGGCCAACAGACGCAAGGACTTTACTTACAAGGCTGCCCAAACCTCAGGAACCAGCACCATCAGACACAAAGACAGCTCTGCTGATAACCCTCAGAGATTACTGCAGCTAACAAAGCTCAGTGTGAAACTTTGAAGAGCAGCGATAAAATGTCCCACAGAAGAGCACTCAGCTCTGGAGTGTGCTCTAAGAAAGCAGACGACTTAATCTCTAGAATCACTGGAAGGCTGAGAATTTGCCAAAAGCCTTTGGACATAACAACAGAAATAGCCAAATACAGGGCAGGAAATATTGCAATAGTTCAGAAACGTTACTTGGAATATTCAGGGATCAGCAAAAGAGCACACAATGATGTTCATTAGAAACCAAGCTCTGGGAATAAAAAACCAACAGATACTAAAGGCAGAGGGAAAGAAACTGAACCAAGTGGGCTAGGAGTAAAGGCTGTAGACTTTGTGACACAGCAGAGGAGACCACAGGGCTTTTGCAAGTGACTCTGCAGCCACGAACTACATACTTGTACTTAAAGGCCTAAATCCAATCTGCCTGCATTGTACCTTAATATCCTCAGGTCGGTTTGTCTCTGTTCGCTTTTCCTGAAGCTTCTTCTGGATAGACTCAAGGGTGGCTTCCACAGCAGGCTTGGCAGATTTCTCTGACAGGTCTTGCTTCTTGTCATCCTCCTTTTCGAGCTGAGAACCGAAGCTTTTGGGGAGCGTGTTGCTCCGCTGACGCACAACAGGGCCAAGGTCTTCCTCCGATATCTTCAGTTTTGACTCTAAACATTTGGGGAAAGAGAAATATTTTTTCTTTTTTAAAATGAGAGTGACAGGATTGCTACCTAACATCAAATTCAAGTGAGGCAGAGTCTAGCCGCCCCCTGAGGTGCACCAGTGGCGGCTGCTCACCTTTAAGCTGCTTTCGGAATTTGGCCAAATCATTTGTCCATTTGAGCACTTCAGGGTTGGCTGCTTTGTCGCTGTGGGAAGGCTGGGAGGAAAGAACAGTCAATGCTGAATCTGCACTAAACCAACAGGAGAGACCCACTGAAACAAGCGAGTGTCACAGAAAACATACAACAGAATCTGGACCCAGCAGGGGCACTGGGTTCTGATGAGCACCTGCACACCTCTGACCAGCTCATGTCAGACCTCCTGCCTGTCACAACACTGTCTGCTAGGGGCATCATGAGATTCATTTTCTTTCTAGAAAACACACAATTTTTGACGGCAAACATTAAGTTGTAGGAGTGTCTCAGAAGGCCAGATGCACATTAGAGTCCTTGTGCCTGTTGTTGACTAACAAGAGGGCACCTCCAAAACAGAGAAAGCCCAGAATGAACAGTTTGAGAGGTGTTGAAATCCATGCATCCATACCAAAGGCTGCTTTACAACCAGAGACACTGAAATAACCCAAATGCTAGCTTACAGCAAGCTCTGCACGTTTCTTCCAGCCTTTTCCATGGCAGACAAGATCCTGTGAGTACAATCCTTTGTGGTTTAGAGCACCAACAAAGATGCACACATCCAAAGCTTTAGCTCCTTAAAAAGCTTCCTGTGCATCTGCGCATCGGAAGGGCCTGTCAGGAGTAATCAGAGCACAGCACACGGCTACTGCTCAGCAGCACCTGACTGGCTCCTTGCTCAGGAGTAAAGGCAGCTGCTCTCTCTCCTCTGCAATGCACTGGTGTCCTGGGATTACCATCATGAGATGCACAACTGTGCTTCTCACAAGCTGTATTTGAATAAATAAACAAACAGTTTATTTAAGTTTAACACAGCTATTCCTAAGCACTGAGTGCATGCTTTTGGCACAATGTCTTAGGCAGTGATCAAAATCCTTCAAGTTTATTAGGCTATCTCTTGTGTTGCACTGATAGCACATAATGCCTGGAAACGCAATTTGCTTGGTATGGATGCACATTTTCCTTTTTTGGGCAGCAGCTTTTCTCTCATAAAAGCTTTCAAGCCCTCTGCATGTTTGACAGACTTCCCTGATGTCGCTTCCCTTTGTTGCTAATTCATACCTCTCCATACAAATGCTTAACTCAGAGACTCACTCTGTATTTCCTCTCCTCTTCGAATTTGTCCTCAAATCTCCTGATCTTTTTCTTCAGTCCCTGAATCCTCCGCGTGAGTTGTGCAGGGGTAAGGTCCTCTCTGTCATCTTCATAAGATCCCAGAGACGAACTCCGCCTCCTAAAAAGAGCAGAGATTGCAGGAAGAGCTTATCCAAACAGCCACCATACATCTTGCAGAGAGGGCCACTTAAACTTTGTATAAATAAAGACAAATCCCACAGAAGCGAGAAAGCTGTGTTGCTATTCTGTTATGACAGATAGCAAAAAATGCTGTAACAGTTTCTTTCAGCTAAAGCAACTCCCTAGAGATTAATTCACAAACTCAGAAGTTTTTAGTCACCAAGAATTTTTCTTAAAATGCCAGTTTCCTGTCAGTAGGAACAGAAACCCAGCACAGTACAGCCATACGGCGTATCTCATCCAAAGAGATGTTGCTCGATGCAACTGTGCAGACCATCTACAGCTGGGTGTGAGAGTCAGCACAGGCAAATCACAACCCACCTCATGAAGGAATGAGAATTGGGAGGGGAAGGAGGCACTTCTGTGTCATCCAGGTACTGTTGGCTCTGTCCATAGGCATAGAAGCGAGGGGACAGCATAGGATCACTGTCCTCGTCCAGAAGCTGGCGAATTAAGCGACCGGCCTGCGGGGAAAGGCGAGCCTCATCTGAGTCTAAGCCGTCTCGCTGCCATGAGGAAAGAGCAGGGATGGGCTCTGGGAACAGTAAGACAAAGGCTGGTTTTATCGTTTTGGTCTGACACACACGACAGACTCCAGGCCACTTTACTAATGAACCCCGACCCGTCTGTCCTGGACCACAATTGCTTGTCACCAGGCATCCTCTGGGTCATTACTCGCATCAGCCCAGCATGCAGAGCATGGCCCAAGTATTGCCTGGCCACCGTGGGTACTCTGCACGAACATAAATCATCTCCTAGGTGCAACAGAAAACTGTACCCAAAAGCCGGGCAGAAATTAGCACAGACTGACACCAAACAAGGCCATCAACTTCAAAGAAAAAGTTATGCTGGACAAGAAAAAATTATTGGCACGTGGCAGCATGAAGGAGGCAACTGGATTACAGGAGGATTTTTTTTTTCAGTTTCAGGATGCAGAAATGCTGTAAATGAGTGGCACAGAAATTGTCCTGTGTAGCCTCCAGCACT
>NW_010190031.1:0-550 GCF_000695765.1 Mesitornis unicolor
CCTGACCTTTTGACCTCTGACCTTTGACCCCCTGGCCCTTGACCCCGACCCTTGACCTTTGACCCCCGACCCATGACCATTGACCTTTGACCTTCGACTCTTGACCCCCAACCTTTGACCTCTGACCTGTGACCGCTGACTCTTGACATCTGACCCCTGACCCTTGACCTTTGACCCCAGTCCCTCGACCTCTGACATTTGACCCTGACTTTCAACCTCTGAACCTTGACCCCCGACCTTTGACCTTTGGCCCCAGACCCTTGACCTCTGACCTTTTGACCCTTGACCTATGACCCATGACCTTCGACCTCTGAACCTTGACCTCTGACCTTTGACCCTTGACCCCTGACATCGACCTTTGACCTCTGAACTTTGACCTCAGGTCCTTGACATTTGACGCCTGATATTTGTCATTTGACTCCGACCTTTGACCCTTGACCCCCTGAACCTTGACCTCTGATCTCTGACCTTTGACCCCGACCCTTGATCCTCGACCTTTTACCCCTGACCTCTGACCTTTGACCTCTGACCCTGGCCTTTTGCCCCCCCC
>NW_010190031.1:659-1033 GCF_000695765.1 Mesitornis unicolor
GTGATTTGGGGGCAGTACAAGGAGGTCTAGGGGTATTTTGGGTTGATTTTTTGTGGGTGTTCAGGTGGGTTTTGGGGTGATTTAGGGGTGTACAGGGGGGTTTTGAGGGTAGTTTGGGGTGTTTTGAGGGGTGTACAGGGGGAATTGGGAGTATGTTGGGGTTATTTGGGGGGAGTTAGGGGTCTTTTGGGAGTGTTTTGAGGAATTTTGGGTCATTTGGGGCAGTTTAGGGAGGGTGTTCAGGCGGTTTGGGGGTGATTTTTAGGGGTGTACAGGGGGATTTTAGGGTATTTTGGGGTGTACAGGGAGGTTTGGGGGGTGTTTTCTGTTGTTTTGAGGGTGGTTTTTGTTGGTTTTGGGGGTTCTAGGGGTGA
>NW_010190032.1:0-480 GCF_000695765.1 Mesitornis unicolor
AGGGGCATTTTGTGTCATAAGGATTTAAATACTTATTAATGGCTAAGAAAGCATAAAGACAGCAGCTAACTCGTTTGGCAGATAAAGACCACCGATGATTTGCTATTGGGATAGGGAGAGATATAAGACATTCTTTCTGTCTTGACTTCACAGAAAAAATATTAAGATATAAGGAGAAGAGCAAGGACTGAAATTCGAATGAACCCCAAAGTTAGGTCTGGATTTAAATGTGTCATGCAATAAAACTTTCAGTGAGAACTAGAGAATGGAACTTTGAGCAGCTTCAAACAGGTTGTCCATAGAAATCTATGGAGGAAGAAAAATCTCGTGTCTATATTTAACATTAGCTTAAATTATATTTGGGATATTTTCCTTTTTTTTCTATTCAGTCTCTCCTACAGACTTTTCAGATACATTGTTTGCTTTTTATTTAGTACATATATTTGCTATTAGACTATTTTTGAGAATGTCATTAGTGTA
>NW_010190032.1:511-8678 GCF_000695765.1 Mesitornis unicolor
AGGGAAATCTGAAAGCATTTAATCCCTTTTAGGACATCTATTCCAAAATTAAAATTTCTGGAGGCTTTTGAGGGAACCATCAATCCATCACATATTCCCCCAGGTATCCAAGTAGTGAAAAAGATTGCATCTTGCTGCTTGGGCTGTTTTGCATCTTGCTGTGTGAGCTTTTCTGAGAGCTGGAAACAGGACCATCTGTGAGGAAGATGTATCTTCTAGTCTCCATTAGACACAAAAGCTCTCCACTGTGTGGCAAAATAGTGGTCAACATGTGTGAAGCTTGAGAGTCTCAAAGGACATGTAACAACTCAAGATAATAAATTTGTTAAATAAATTAGGGGAACACTATGTGATTTAGGTACCAATCATATATTATCAAATAATGCAATCAACTAAGGCGGCAGTTTTAAATTATTACAAATATATCCTTATAAAGTACAGAGATCACAGGAATGCAGTATTAAAAATCAATCTGCAGAAGTCTATGAAGAGAAAACATAGAAGCATTGTTCCTTATGAATAGTTTGCCTTGTGTTCATGGGACAATCAGCATAATTTATGTAAAATTTTCCTATTGGGGGCAATTTTTTCTATAATTTCTCTCCAGCTACACAGTATTTGTAATTTGGTATACATTATTCACAGGTATACACTTATCATCTACATTATGGTGACAGAGGTGTGATAAATTGAACTAATTCTGTGGGGTTATTTTTTATAATTTAAATTCTCAACCCAATGACAATATCACTTAAATATGATGAATAAAGAAAGAAAATAATTATATCTTTTAACCCAAATGTGTAGTATATTATTTACTTTTCTCACACAAATATAGTCTTTTTGTCTACAAACTATAGTGGAGCAGGAGGGGAATATTTAATTTACAGTCTAGTGGTTACAAAAAGGGTAAGTTTATATATATTTTAACCAAGTCAGTATCGAAATAAACTGCAATCCCTGCCAGAAAGTAATATTTTTCCCTCTAATTTTCAAAGATCCTGTTCTAAGTGTGTAGATACAGTACGGACAGGTATTTAGGCTATTTAAATTGGTTTTTTAATTTAAATTTGTAAATTTAAATATTATTACAAATTAAATTTAGGCAATTTAAAAAACAGAATGGAAAAGAATAAGACTTTATTTTTTTCACATTTCTTCATGAAGAAATATTGTACTGTTGATAAAAAAGAATTAAAGGTGGAAACAAGGTGTTTTTAGGTAATTTTGAAAGAAATCTTTAAAACTAGCATAATCTTCCTGTACAATGATTAATACATTCCTGTATAACAGACAAATTTTAGTGCCAAATGCTGTAATTTTTGTATTGTTATTTCTCCTTAGAGTCTCAGCCAGCAAAAAACAGGAAATTATGAAATGCAGAGCAAATAGAAGCCCAAGCCAATCGCTGTGTTAGTGCATACTGTGGGAAGCAAGCAATGAGTTATGTGACATCCCAAAGCAATGCAGATACTTTATACTAACATGTTATATTTCCAAGTACATGTATTGTATATTCAGCATGATGTCCAGTCACTGCTTCTTCAACCTGTTTTGCAAGTATATGTTTCGCTTTTTAATTAATGACTAATTTTATTAAATTCAACAGAAGAACATCCACATCTGAAATTAAGAATGTCTGTTTCAGCTTTGCTGTGCAGGAGAGACTGCCCAGTCTGTTGCAGGATCAAGACCACAGAGCAAATGTAATGCAGAGTTATTACACTAAAAACCTATAAATTACTGTGTTAAAGCTGTGTCTTCTGTTTCATTGGTGAGTGATATGCAAACAGTGGTTTTGCAGTGATAATTTGAGTGGTATTCAACTTTTTTCAAGTGAAACATATTTGTTTGAACCTCCTGCTTTTTGCCGGACAGTTTAGTAGTATGCGTTTTCTCTACATGTTACCTCAGCTTTAAAACTGATCCAACAGGGAAGGGGAATAGAGGGAATTTTCTAACCAGTTAAAAGCCAATTCCTTATTTGTTATTTTCCTTAGATTGCACATATGCAAGATTAAATTGTTATAGTTGTAATTACCCATTTACCATGAGATTCCAAATGCCAGATTTCCAAAGGTTTTTTTTAAATCATTATTGTGGTTTAAGCCCAGGGGACAATTGAGCACCAGGAGACCATTCGCTCACTTCTCCCCACAGTGGTTTGAGGAGAATTAAAATATAATGAAGAGTTCATGGGCCAAGACAAAGAGCAAGGAGGGTTTGCTCACCACTTACGGTAATGGGCAAATCACAGAATCATCTTGAGGACAAAAATCCAAGCAATTTAAATTCCTACCAGTAACATTAAAGTAGAATACTGAGAGATACAACCAGATCTTAATGTCAACAGCTTCCACTAGTCCTCACTTCTTCCTGTGCTTAGCTTTGTTCCCAGTTTCTTAACCTTCCTCCCCCACCCCAGCGGCAAACAGGGATGAGAATGGGGTTGCAGTTAGTTTATCCCATGCAGTTGCTACTGCTTCTTCCTCTTCAGGGATAGAGAGGACTCTTCCCTGTCTTTGTCTTCTTCCATGTGGCACCTCTCCCTCAGAAGAAAGTTTCTCCATGAACTTCTCTGTGCATCTGTCCATGGCTTCCCTTCTGCATGGTGCAGTCCTTCCCACAGACTGCTCCAGTGCACAGTCTATGCCATAGTCTTATGTAGTGGCAGCCTCTTTGCGGGTAGCCGCTTTCTCATGTGGATCTCTATTCCACTGTAGAACCTCCATGGACTACAGGTGGGTCAATCTGCCCTCTCACCACAGGTTGCAGTGGAACCTCTGTTCTAGCACACCTTCTCCCACATTCGCCTTTTTTCTTCACTGACCTTGGTGTCTGCACAGTTGTTCTTCTCAATTCTCACTTCCAGGCTTCTTCTGCTCATTCTTGAAGAGATCCCAGCTCTCTTGGGCTGGAGTTGCAGTGGGCTTGAGCTTAAACTGGGGCTGGACCAGCTCTGCACCTCCTGTACCAGGGCCACCCTGGTCAGGGTCAGGGGCAAGAGGTGGAAGGCCATGCGCTGCACCCTTCTTAAATATAACAATTTGTGAGGCACCTATTGGCTTCGTCTTGGTCGGAAGTGGGTCTGAAATTGGAGCCAGGGAATCTTCTAGCAGCTTCTTACAGGAGATGTATCTGTAGCCCTTCCCTTGCTACCAAACAAGAACCCCCTCACAGAAACATAATACAATTATTTTAAACCAGTAAGAATTAATTTTTATCAGCCTTCTCAAAGCGCAGGCTTCAGCATACTTGTCACTTTGTTTTCTATTGTCAGAGCTGCAGTGGGTAAAGTATCTCTCAGAAGAGTTAAAACATCTTTGACCCACACAGAAAATATTTCAGCCTCTGGTTACAGTAGTTGAAATTATTCACATGTCCTGGTTTACTGGAACAGAATTTTAAAGTCAGTTTTCCTTTAAGGAAAATTGTGATTTCATAATGCCTACAACACACTATTTCATGGGAACAAAGAGATAAAACCTTGTTATAGTTTGCGGCTAAACTGATATTTCATGCTGAGAATCTTAAGCAGTTTTGAGAAAAGCAGGTACAGAGACTGCGGTAAGTGGAAATCCAGGGTAGTTGACCCCAAGCTGACCCCAGGCTAACCAATTAGTACTGTTTAATATCATAAATGTCACATTCACTATAAATTTGAGAGTTTGCTGGGGACTGCCCTCCTTCTTTATCCTTCTTCTTCTTCCCTTTTCCATGACTGACATCCCAAGACAGACTTGTCTACTGTCCTACCCCTGAGGCCTACTCCCCCATTGTATTATCGGAGTATAACTCTGTGTACTTTATATCAATACTGTTATTAATATTAGATTTCATTATTATTTTATTAAATCTATTTCTATTTCAACCCACAAATCTCCTTTCCTTCTGCCGAGACCCCTGTCTGGGTGGGGAGGAGACATCAGGGGACAGAGGAACTGTACAAACCACGACTTCGTGTTAATAAAAAGCTGTAACTCCTTCAGGATTTCTTAACTGTTTTTTCCAGTACTTGTTCTGCTACACTTCTAGCTGGTGTTGGTCTTGCCTTTTGGGAACCAATTGCTGATTCTTACTATGCTTTTTTGCTTTCAACCATGCACTCAAGCAAATATATAACTGTTCACTTTAGGAAAGATTGAATATTTCTAGGGTTCTAATTCAACAACTATTGATATTTTTAGAGTTCTCCAGCCCCTATGCTAGAAAAAGATTGTATGCTTTAAAGGTTTGGGATACTAACAAGCCTATTTTCATAAGGAAATAAATAATTGGCATTTCTGTAATTTCTGAGTTTGAGAAAATCATAAAGGAACGTAGGGTTTGATAAAGCAGCTAAGAGTCATTGCATCAAGTAAATGGAAAAGAGTCTAAAAGTAAATTTCCCATAATGCACTAGCGAGTTGTGCTATTCTGACAAGGACTGAAAATTATTTCCTAACCCATGTCATAACTGGTGTACACAAGGCTGTCAGGAATTAGTTTACTCTTTCCTTGGTGGTTTCAATTGATTTCACAGCAGGAAAATCAGCTGCAGGTACTTTCATGTGAACCAAATGGTTTAAAACCCTAACCACAATATTGATCTTTTCTATCCATTAATTCTATGCAATGACTATGAATCATGTAAATAATGTCTTCTTCATTTGTTCTGAATTTAATTGCTACTACTTTGAGTGCCTTTTTGTTCTGGTACTGAAGGTTAATATAAAATAGAGGGATACATTAGATGTCACTGAACCTTTTGCAGTTTCATTATTGCATTAGTTTCCATGGTTATTCCTTTCTTCTATGCTGTATTGTTGTAATTTGTGCACTCTTTTCTCACATGTAAAGCCAACCACCTTCACAATCTGCCTCTTCAACCCTTCAGGCTTCAGTTTATAATCTGAAGTGAAGACAGCAGATAAGCTGATAGAGATAAACTGTCTCCTCTGACAGAGCTGGGCAAATAATAGTCCCTTCACTCATCTGCATAAGGAAGTGTAGCTGATGGGGGTAGGAAACCAATTACAAGAAAAAGATTATGATGATCATGTGAGTTTCTGCTGATAAAAACACGAGTTCGTTCTCTTAGAATGTTTTAAGCATCTGTGGGTGATATGAAGCATGCAAATCATATTAAATTCTGTTGTTAGCCTACATAGTGATGGAGACCAGAAAAATCTTGGTAATGAATCTAATTCTTTTTCCTGTTCTGCTCACCCTCCTTTTCTGTCTAGTTTTATAATGTCTGGTGATTCTCTCACTTCTTCCTTTTTTCTTCTTTTTTTTTTTTAATTTTTCCTGTCATCAAACCACTAGCAGATGTCAGTAGGTGTTTTCCAACTTAAAAAAAATTCCTCTGATTTTCTACTGGCTTAAGAAATAAGTTTTGCTTACAATTAAAAAAAAAACTTTCAGAACCTGAGTAGTCTCAGATTTCTCCATGATATGATTTTTAACAGGAAGCATTGTAACCGAAACCTAAGACCTGAATTCTTGAAAAGGGTTGAGGACCTTTATCTCCTAATAGTGGAAATAGGTGGATTCCTAGTGGAAAGGCAATTGAAAAAGTAACATTCTACACTGATGCCAGAAGGTACTGGTGATGTGTTTCATATAGGGAAAATACAACTTTTTTTGCTTAGTTTCAAGAAGACATCATTATTTTTTCAGAATGTTTAACTGTACCTTAACTGTAATGTTATGATTTGAAGATAAGTATATGCTTATGTTTTTCAGAGTAGGGCAGATACCAAATAAAAAGAAAACTTTCAGGATTAGAATGTGTCCTGTTTTGAGCTGAATAGAACTAATTTTCTATTTAGTGATTTTACTTTTCAGCCCAGCCTCTTTTTGAGTTGCTGAACTTCCTGAAAACTAGCAGTGTGGAAGAGTGGCTTGTGCAGGAAATGTACTATGCATTAAAGGAGGTGTGCGAGCACAACTCAAAGAGCACCTAGAACAGCAAGCTTAGCAGTAGGCTGCAAGGGCAGGATGTCCTTGACAAAGAGGGAGTTAGGCATGCTATATAAGATAAGGAAAACTAAGGTCCGGGAGAAGCGGGTTTTTAGAAGTAGTGTGATTGGAAGAGAATAGAAGACTGAAGGCTGCTTAAAGCAATTAGCTTGTAGGATTAATGCCATGTCATGATGAATTATTAAAAAATGCCTATATAAGAGCATGTAATTGTGAATAAATTGAGCTTCCTGGTATAACTCATATTGTGTTGTTACTGGATCCTCCAAGTCCCATCTCCGCATAGCAGGATGTTTTTCCCAGACAGTGTGAACTGACAAGTTCAAGGCCAAGTTGTCCCATCATGGATGTCATGTCTGCGCCTATGGGGGTGGAAGAAGAGCCAAAACTGACCAACTAGGTATTCCATCCCACATATGTCATACTCAGTATAAAACCAAGGAATCATGAGGGTCTTGACCCTTTTTACATCTTGGAGCCCTTCCATCCATCTCGATCCTGCAGTGGCTGAGGTCTGAGTAGAACCCTGCTAGTTCGTCTGCCTCTGATCCTGATCCCTATGTTCCTGCATCCTGCTCGCACCTGTTGCCAAGTTCGGTCTGGGACTTTTCCAGTGCCCTGCTCTGCAGAGCCTCTGGTGACGTATTCGTCATTAGTGGGAAGGCTGGGGGGAGAATTTTATATTGGCTCTGTATATATATATATTTGTACGTATCTGTATATATTTCATTATCTTCCTATTGACATTATTACCCTGTAGTGTTAGTATTATTGTTTTATTAAATCTGTTAGTTTATTTTCCAACCTGTAAAGTCTCTCTCCCTTATTCTCTTTTCTCTTCTCTTCTGGGGAGTGGAGAGGGGTTAATGGAGAGCATTTGTCCAGGATTTAGTGGCCTGCCCAGCCCTAAACCATGACAGTATGATAAGATGAAAATTTTACTTTCTTCTTCAAGTGACTTATTTGTTGTCTTTCTTGTATGCATCATGTTACTGTGTTTCTCTTTGTGGTGATATTTAATGTATATGATACAGATAATTTGGATTTGAAGATTTCTGTTCCTTGCCCAGAAATGTCTTAAACTCAGTTCCAATAAAGCAACCTGATAAAATATAGGTGCAAAAAAATATTAAAAAGTAAACAAAATCACTAACTGGCAATACTACGCTTAGAAACATCACCTCTGAATATTTTGTAACCAAAGAGGGTTTTTCTTTTGTTTTCTGACACAGGTGTTCATTCCATGCACTAGCTTATAGTACTCCTTATGTTACCTTTAAAAAAAGAAAATTTGAGAAGATTCTCACACTTACTTGCAAAATTCTCCTGTCACTATTTGTGACCTAAGAGAGATGCACACTACCAAAGTCCTTTTTCATAAGTCATAATTTTCACATATTCCAGTGAGCACACAAAAAGTGACCAGCGAACATTGGTGTTCCAGGTAGTATATTAGTAATTTAAGGTAGTATTTTAGTTAAGTATATATAATTAGTTTAAAATTCTGTCTTGGATAGCATTATTAGGCTTTAGAATCAATTACTAAAAAATCTGGAAACAAGTTACAGTTACACGTACAATCTTAATCCTATTGTAAATAACTTAGAAAATAAGTTTAAGTGCGTGTCACATACCTTTTCTGTCACAGCCTTTTTGTCTCAATCAGGAACAAAATGTATATGAAGGAGGATAAAATTAAGGTTGCAAACAGGTATAAATTGGTCATTAATTTTTACTGGACCTTGTAACCAAGTGTCTGAATTATGTGCATTTTTTAAATTTTTTTTTCCCCTTTCTGACACAATCTATCTGATTTCTGTAGTCCTGGATTTGAGTTGAAGATGGCTGATACTATTGTGGTATGATAAAACACCACCATCAAATAAAGAAAAAATACTCTAATTACTCCTGCACATTACACAAATGCACGTTTTCACAAATCAGCAAAAAGGGCATGTAATAAAGTAATATATTAGGTTTTAAAGAAAATTGCACTGCTTCATGGTCTGAAACAACCAGTCACTAATTATAAGATAAGAACATTGTCTTTATGTTACAGGGCAGTTTTCAGAGATAATATTTTAAATATTGGTCCAAATATAGAGATACAAGAAAAAAAAAATAAAAATAAAAGGAAAAGGAGAAGGAGAAGGAAAAAAGAAAAAGGAGAAGGAAAAAAGGGGAAGGGGAAGGAGAAGGAGAA
>NW_010190032.1:8729-9823 GCF_000695765.1 Mesitornis unicolor
AAAGGAAAAGGAAAAGGAAAAGGAAAAGGAAAAGGAAAAGGAAAAGGAAAAGGAAAAGGAAAAGGAAAAGGAAAAGGAAAAGGAAAAGGAAAAGGAAAAGGAAAAGGAAAAGGAAAAGGAAAAGGAAAAGGAAAAGGAAAAGGAAAAGGAAAAGGAAAAGGAAAAGGAAAAGGAAAAGGAAAAGGAAAAGGAAAAGGAAAAGGAAAAGGAAAAGGAAAAGGAAAAGGAAAAGGAAAAGGAAAAGGAAAAGGAAAAGGAAAAGGAAAAGTAAAAGGAAAAGGAAAAGGAAAAGGAGGAAAAAATACTATTGATTTTCTTGGGTGGGCTCAGAAGTTATATATACACACAAAAACATTATCTATCTTCATAGCAAATTTCAGTTGCAACAATGTACTGAAAAAATCCGATTATTCTTCGTGTTCACAAGACAAATGGCAAAAAAACTATTGAGAGACAGCAGCACCCTGGAACATTTTTCTTCTAAAAAATCTCCTGCATGCTGGCTGAGCTTCTGCCATGTGTCAGATTTCCAGCAGGGTGAGAATGTGGCTCAATTTCAAGCAAATTTGCTTAAAAATAAAATAATTTTTAAAAAATAATATACTTGCACTGTCTTGTATATTTTTTGGAGTTCTGTATTTCCCCAAACCCAAAAGTAATCTTATGTTCTTCAACAATGTGACTGTAAATATGAAGACTGTTTGCATGGGAACTGTGACATTCTCATTTGAAAAGGGCAGAGAACTGTTGCAAACTGAAATACAGCTATACTCTTCATGAAAGTTCTGTTCTTGAAATACATCTTACCTGACTGAGCTACAGCTATCTGATATAAACAGACTGCTCATCATCAAAATGGGGCATTTTTCTTTAACGATCATTTTTCTAGGTTCCCATCATACATGCAGAGCTGACCCATTTGCTACATATGGCCTGGTTATATATTAAAAATTCTAACACTTAGAATGATAATCAGTTAGATATCTATTTTTACAAGTGCAAGATTTTGAGAACAAAAAAGTGGTAATTCATTAAATCAATCACAGCATTTTTTCCTTATGGTCTATGTATTGCCGTTAAGGTCATTTTTTTTT
>NW_010190032.1:9919-16855 GCF_000695765.1 Mesitornis unicolor
TGCTAATGGCAGTGTTGGTATTTTTATATTACACTGGATTGTCACAGAGAAACTAAAACATCACTGAAGGAAATGCCAGGCATTGGCAAAGAATTGTTCTTCCTTCCTTTATCACTTTCTAGATATTTTTTGTGTGTGTGAATTGCCCCAAGTACAGGAGCTGTATCTGGTAAATCTGGGATTATATGGATTAACAGATGGATGCTGATGGTGTAAAGGAAGGGCCATATCAGGGGTTAATACCCAAATTCTTAACAAGCAATTAGAGTGAGGGGTTCAGTGGTGAAATTCACTTTTTGTTGAAGTAAATAAAAAGTTCTACTGAAAAGAACCTACGTGTTTTGTTTGAAATTAAAACTATTCAAGGTTTTTTGTTATTTATAAAAACACTTCAAGGAAATTTTAATGATATAGACCACATGTGGACTTTTAAAGTTCATATATTAATTTACAGTAAATGTTAAACAAAGATTATTTTGTTTGAAAGAAAATTTCAGTACTTATAAAACCAATTAAACAAATTCAAACAGTATAATTCAGTATAGTGGAATCCTTTTTGCTTCTACTGAAAGGTTTAAGACACATTTGTAACTGTTCTGAGGTGTGAAGATATGGAATGTCTTGTTAGATAAGCAAGATATTGTTTTACTAAAGTATACCTAACTGTTGATATGCAGTATACATAGACAAAATATTTAAGTTACTTTCTTCAGTCTAGGTCTTCAGAATATGGACTACATTCTAATTAAGATTTGAAAGAATCAAATTTATTAATTCTTTTGAAATAAGAAAAATTTCAAAGAATCAGATATGCTGAACAGAGTTATTTCACTTAGATTTTAGCTTTCAAAATAAAACATTAAAAATTGTGCACTGTGATGGCACTCAAGATTATTTGTTCCATAACGTTCCATGGCACCGAGGTCAGACTGACAGGTCTGCAGTTCCCGGGGTCCTCCTTCTGGCCCTTCTTGTATATGGGTATCACATTGGCCAGTCTCCAGGCAACTGGGACCTCCTCAGCCAGTACTACTGATAAATGATGGAAAGTGACTGGGCAACCATGTCTACCAGTTCCCTCCGGACCCTGGTGTGGATCCCATCTGGCCCCATAGACTTGTGTATATCTAAGTGGTGCAGCAGGTCACTAACCATCTCTTCATGTATTATAGGAGCTTCACTGTGCTTCCTATCACTGTCTTCCTGCTCAGGGGGTTGGCTACCCAGAGTAATACTAGATTTCCTATTAAAGACAGAGGCAAAGAAGGCATTAAGTATCTCAGCCTTTTCCTATCTCAGTGTTCCCCCTTGTATCCAATAAAGGGTGGAGACTCTCCTTAGTCCTCCTTTTGCTGCTAATGTATTTGTAGAAATATTTTTTATTGTTTGTTTGGTTTTTTTTAACAGCACTAGCCAGATTAAGTTTTAGCTGGACTTTGACCCTTCTAGATTTTTCCTTGCACATCCTTACAGCACTTTGTAGTCCTTCTGAGTATCCTGCTCCTTCTTCCAAAAACCATAAACTCTCCTCCTTTTTTTGAGCTCCACACAAAGCCCTCTGTTCAGCCAGGCTGGCTTTCTTCCCCGCCAGCTCATTTTCCAACACACGGGGATGGCCTGCTCTTGTGCCTTTCAAGTTTCCTTCTTGAAGAGTGTCCAGCCTTCCAGGACTCCTTTGCTCTTCAGGACTGCCTCCCAAGTGATTCTGCTATCCAAGTTCCTAAACAGTCTGAAGTCTACCCACTGGATGTCCAAGGGGTCAGTTCTTGCTGCTCCAGGAATTGAAAACCCTTTCATTTCATGATTGCTCTACCCTAATGTTATGGTTTAAGAGTTAACAGCCTGATAGGGAAGGACAGGTGGTAGCTGTAGGGCCCTGAGAAGTCAGAGAGCAGTATTGTTCTCTCCCCTTTCCAGCCATAGTCTGAAATAAACAAGGGCATCAGAAGTTTCACTGGCTTTTCCTTACTTCCTGGACTGCCTCTTGGGGTGACTGGGCCTACCTCTATCTGCTCACCAACATCCACCACCATTCCTTCCCTAGCACCACTGCAGTCCCTGGTGATGAGTCACAGCAGCCATGAGACACTTTTCAGATGCTTCTACTCAGGACTACTGGTGTCAGGTTTTGTATAAAGTTAAATATCCTTTGTGCCTTATTAATTTCCTTTTCCTTTTCCTGATTGTTTTCATTAAACTTGTTATAGGCTTAACTTCCAACCTTGTGTGAAGCATCTCTTCTTTTTCCCATTTTTGTTTATCCTTCTCTGAGATGGTGGTGGGCAATTGAGAGAAATCTGCTCCCTGTTTCATTTGAGTTTGCCCTGAGCCCTAAACAGAGACAGGATTCATCTTTTAATGTCCTTTAGGATTGCAACTTCTACATGCAGTGTTAGAATTTAACTGGGAAAAAAAAAAGGTGGAGGGCAATGAATTGTAGCAATGAGGCTGCTTATTTTGGAAAATACTTTGAACTGCATTCATTTGAATTGTGAAGTGATATTTCTGTAGACTGCACAAGTATTGCCAGCAAAGAAGTTAGGTATTCTTCAGATATTTAAGAATAAGGTCTGTATTTCTATATGTTCATGCTTCATTAGAATAAAATATCTTTAACTAGCTTCCCGGACTTTTACATCTGGCTGTTCTGAAATCCCAAAGGAAATATTTAAAAGGTAGCGGTAATTTGATATTTGACTTCTGACCTCCACTTACATTCCATGCTACATCACATCAAGATATCTTCAGAAAGCCTTTAGAAATTAAAACAAACAAACTAACAAACAAAAAACATCCACAAAACAATAGAAAACACCCATAGTTTATTGAACAATTTGTAGGTAGTAAAACCTATTTCTATCAGAATATTTGAAAGTCATTGGTAAAACAGTAAAATGTTCTGAATTACTAAATATGTGAAAAAAATCCCACTTTCAGTGTTCAGAAAGATTACTGTCTAGAACCCTTGGGAGTAATAAATTAAACATTAAATGAATACTAGATAGCTGAGTCCATTTACCTCAGTATTTTTCTTGACTTGTTGATTCTTGGCAGGACACTTCAAGCATATCTTATGTTCATTGAGGAGAATTTTAAACAATTAAAAAGCATTCTCTCTCAGTAAGATTGTAGTAAGTTTATACCAGCTGCCAATCAATGATGCAGATTTGCTGTCATTTGATATGAATTCTGACTTTCTCCTTGGCTCAAAGCATCAGAACACTTAACAAAGTACAGATAAATAAGCATGAAGAAGGTAATGTGATAAGTTTTCAAAAACAAGTTGAATATCAGAAAATCAATTTCCAGAAGAAAAACAGTATCAGAAAATTAATACTTTTTTTTTCTTTGTGGTTTGTTGTTTGTTTGGGTTTTTTTTATTTGTCATTCATGATGAATTCTTTAAATTAAAAATATCTAAATATTACTACATTTGGTTTAGCAATGTTAGTGGTCAAACTATATGCTTATGGTTCACATATTTCACACAACATTGACAAATTGCTCCTTACACAACCTATAATTCAGTCAGATTTCCCTAATGCTACAGTCATTTATTTCTGTCTTGAGAACTTGATATCTTTGTATGCAGATCAGTAAAGCTCTTAAGCATATTTACAGTATGTTACTGAAGAGATACTTACTCTTTCTGGTTTTCAGATTTCAGACCTGCTACTGAAATCCTAATTGTCTTTAAAAAGAACAAAATCTGCCGCTATAGGGAGTATTTGCTAAAACTACTAACTATAACTTCAAGTTTCTAACTATAGGAGTTTTAGTGAAGATAGTGTCAGTGAGGTCAAGTAAAACATTCTTTACTTATTTTGCATCACTGCCTAGTTTTTCATGTGCAATCCACAGCTACTAGCTCTAACATTGAAAAATGGATTAAGAAATTTTCCTTGAGAGTTTGTATCCAGGCATGTAAATCTATTACACAATTCTGTACTCTTCACTACTCCTTGACGTCTGTCTCCTAGATATCCTGCTTCAGTGTTTCATCCCTTTGCACCATGTAATGAGTCTGATCTTGTAAGCTATTTGCTAAGTATGTTAAATATATGAAAGCTATTTTTATGAAAAAAAAAAAAGTAGCAAATTTACTCCAAATTTGAGTGATGCATTCCATTCGTGGTAGTGGGCTGATCATCTCGGAGACGTTGGCCTACACAATATACACTTATGCAAAGCAATCTCACTAAAGAGAATACAGAGGGCATATGATATTTTGTTTAATTCTTTTGTTCCCCACTGAATAGTCTACAAAAATGATTTTATGTTGAGACTGATAATTAAAGAATTTTATTTCAATCGTGTTTTTTTCTATACAATTACGGTTTTTATCAGTGTGCTACTTTTTAAAGTTTACTAAAATATTTATTTCATTTTTCAATGAATAACTGAAATAAATGTTTCTAACAGATGGATCCTTGCTAAAAAATCAAGCACACCTCATGGAGGAAGTGTGTAAGAATAAAACTCAATTAAGAATGGGACAAGGCTTTCATAGAATAAAGTGATTGTCAGTCATTTGTTGCTAAGTCAAACCTCCTTGCTCAGTGATCCTTCTGGCTTAGCAAATTATGTTTTATCTGCTAAGAACACTGTCTCCTTTTATCAGTCTTATTTGTATATCTGTCTAGGCCTGGTTGACCCAGAGTGTTCTCTAACACTAAGGCACAGTGTGGCCTTCTAGCATATCTGGCAGTTTTTATTTCACCAGAGAACACACAAAGTGGGACAAGTGTCGAGACAGCAGGGAAGGAGACCAGCCTGGCTTAACAGAGGGCTTTGGCTGGAGTTCAAAAAAAACAGAGGAGAGTTTATGGTCTTTGGAAGAAGGGGCAGGCAACTCATGAGGACTATAATGGTGTCATGAGGTTATGCAAAGAGAAAATTTGAAGAGCCAAAGCTTAACTAGATTCAGCTACTGCCATGAAAGACAATAAAAAAGATAATAAATGGTTCTATAAATATGTTAATAACAAAAGGAGGACTAAGGAGAAACTGCATCCTTTATAAGATGTGCGGGGAAACATAGTGACCAGGGATGAGGAAAAGGCTGAGGTACCTAATGTCTTCTTTGCCTTGGTCTTTAATACTAAGATCAGTTGACCTTGGGGTACCTAGCCCCCTGAGCTTGAAGACAGGGACAAGGAGCAGAATGAAGCCCTCATAATCTAAGAGGAAATTATTATCAATCTGCTACATCACTTAGACATACACAAGTCTATGGGACACAATGGGATCCATCCAGCGGTACAAAGAGAGCTGGCTGAAGTGCTCACCAAGCCACTTTCCATCATTTCTCAGCAGTCCTGGCTAACAAGAGAGGTCCCAGATGACTGGAAGCTTGCAAATGTGATGCCCATCTACAAGAAGAACCAAAAGAACGAGCCAGGGAACTAAAAACCTGTCAGTATAACCTTTGTGCCAGGGAATGCTATGGAGCAGATCATCCTAAGTGCCATCACACAGCATGAATGTTGAGTCACCATCTCTGGAGGAATTTAAAAGACATGTAGACATCGTGATTAGGTACGTGGTTTAATGGTGGACTTGGGAGTGTTAGGTTTTACAGTTAGAATCAAAAAAAGTACAGGTCTTTTCCATCCTAAATTATTTCTTCCCTTCCCTTCCCTTCCCTTCCCTTCCCTTCCAACAAAAGGTAGTTAAAAGAAGCCAAATATTTTGACAATTTTTCCCAAGTGGGACAGGTTTTATTATCTTTTCTCCTTTTCAAGTAGAACCAAAAAATCTTTCTGTTAGGAACACTTTCTTTTTTTTCCAAGTCACATTATCGTCTTATTCCAGGACTTTATCCTTACACTCAGCCTTCAGAAATTTTGCTCAATCTCTGCCTCTGGGAAGGATAGACACTATGATGAGGCGTCTATATTTTCACTCCTGCTGTAGCTTGCTCTCACCGGTCACAGACAACAGGTCAGTCAGCTCCTTCAGGCCTTTAAACCCACATATTCACTGTCTTGAATTCTCAAGGATTCAGGCTTAGGTCTGAAAAGATTCATCTTGTCATCATGGATGAAGTTTGCTGGTGAAATTCTCTTAATAGGTACTGATTTTTTTCCTTTGAAAGCTTTGTGCATCTCTTTCTTTATTTCTCATTAATGAAACACCAAACCAGCCTTTTTCAAGTAATGATTTACAGTCAAGGAGAAAAATATCATAAAAAAAGGTTGAAGTACTTGCTATACTTAAAGAGCAATAGAGGAGTTTATTCTGTTACTGAGGGAAAATTTAGAATGGCCTATACTTAACCTTACTGCTATAAGCAAGTAAAAATTTAGACACATTTCAGTGAGGTCAGAGAGAGTATCTTTCTTTAAACTGCTATTGTTGAAAACAGAGACTCTGTCATTAGATATTAAAATGTTAAAATGTATATTGAAGGGAGATGGGAGTAAAGCCAGTCAGTTTTGGTATTCTGGGAACCCTTTGACATTGAGCTGACTTTATACTAGGGGAACTTCTTTTCCCTCTTGGTTCAATGGAAATGGTTAACTTAACATATTAGCCCAATTAAGAAGTAAATAATGGATCTTACAGGCAGTTATTTATCTTATATTTTACTTTTCTGTTTTCCTTTTTGGGTAGTCATTGTAGGAATAAGAAAAGAGGATAGTAATTAATGTCAGTGGATTTCTTTTATATAATTGCAGAGTTTAAGCAGGCTGTAGAATGTGAAGCCAATACTTGGCAATTAGTGTCCTTCACATCCTTGGCACAAAAAGAGGCAGTGCAGAGTGAAATTTAAGATGTAATATTTAGCAATAGCTATGATTGTTTAATAAAAGAAATAAAATACATTTATAAATTTAAAAGTAGCAAATTTTTTACTATGGACAATAATAAAATATTTGTAAATTATTGTTAGATAAGTTACTGAATGTTGGAGGCTTCATGAATTAAAATGGA
>NW_010190033.1:0-9575 GCF_000695765.1 Mesitornis unicolor
TTCTGTGATTCTGTGTACCTAAAACTTACTTTTTTATGTTCTCCAAAACTGTCTGCCTACAGCATTTATCTAGCTGTGCATTCATCACATTGAGGGATTTTGGGGGGTGATTTTTTTGTTTGTTTTGGTGAGAGGGTTGCATGTGGGGTTTGTTTGGTTTTTTAATTTATGAGATCCTTTCAGAGCTTCAGTACTTTCTTATTTACAAATAAATTCCTATTATTATATGGTATTCTGGGCCTACACTGGGCTATGAGAAGATCCTGTGTACTATTGAGAAATTAGGAACACTTCTCTTGGAAAAATCAAATCTCTTTTTCTAGCCCTAGCAGGGCTAAGTGACATTTTATCTATTTATAGGTGAAAATGTAAAAGACAACTCTCACTGCTGTAGAGCTGAAATTGGCTTATCTCAAACCTCAGATGTAATTTGGAAAGGAAATGTGTTTGTGAAGAGAGAAGAAAAGTGTTTCTTTGACATTATTTGACAGATGCAAAATACTGCTTTTTTGTAGTATCAGAAGAGGTCTTTGGGTGTGGGGCTATAAGACAGAAGGATATAAACAATTCTAATGTTAACCACCATCATTTAAAGTAAAGGGTTTGGCCAAGCAAATATATGCAATCTGCTTGGGTGTTAATGACAATACTCAGCTGTGGGTGGCCTGAGCTAATTTGTGAAGAAATGAGCTACAATCACATGGCCACTGCCCTTCAGACGTCACAACTGTAACTTTGAGATAAATCACTCGAATTATATCACAACAATTCATCCCACCACATTCTAGCATTAGAAAATGAATTCTGATTTAATTAGAAAACTACTATGATAATCTTCTACTTTGATCACATAGGGATTTGTCATTTAGCAAAGCTCTTCCATTTGCCAGCGGGCAGTGGCATGCAGTGACAGGGGTCCTGCAGCCAGGGCAGACGTGTCACAGCACTGCTCTGTGGGGAATAACCTGACAGCTGAGCTCATCCCCACGGGCTGCCCTGACAGCATTACAGGGGTGCCTTGTCCGACCTTCACATGAGCAACAACTACGCTTTAAAAGCCAGGGACCAGCTACAATCTGCCTTTCCTGGGACCTGTGGCAAGGTCTTCTGTTGCCACTTGAATAGCATGGGAAAGCCAGACTATGCCTTTCCTCAACCACCACCACTTCTGCAAAGGACATGGCTGAAAGCCCAGATAATATTTCTGAAAAGAGGAATTCCAGGGGAACAAGTACACCACTCTATCTGGCAAGCGACAGATAAAACCATGCATTCAACTTAGATTTAAGAAAAGCTATGTTACCTGGTTTAATCTCAGCAATCAGCAGCCAGCAATGTTTGTGCAAATTCTAGGACAATGTCTGTTTCAATAAGCCACACATCTATTTCCCATGACATACGCATTTTTCTTCAGCACCTTACAGATCTCTGCCAACATCAGCAAATGTTAAGATGGTACATTCTAAACTCTGGCACACAGATTGTCAAACTCAATTTATAAACCCTACTTTTCCATAAGAGTTCCCATCTATTTCTCCCACCTCACTAATTCAATGAGGAGAGGTGATCTAATTCACTAAAGTACCATTATGCATATATATAAATGGCTGCTGAAAGACAACCGCTGTCAAGCAAGACCAACTAAATTATCAAGTTTACCAAGAGAAAGTGGCAGTAAAAGAAGAATAAATACCATAATTCTTTCCCATTCTCCACTTCTTCTCAGCAGCTGGTTTTGCTAGATGTTTTCAAACTAGCTCTAATGGTGCAGCTCCATCTGCTACCACATCACTTTCAATCATTTCATTCATTCATTCAAATACCTGTGTAGTATTGGGCTGAGAAGCGCATCAAGCACATCACTCTAAGCAGGAGCACCTCTCCTATCAAGACAGGCTGAGAGTTGGGGCTGTTCAGCCTGGAGAAGAGAAGGCTCCAGGGAGACCTTATAGCAGTTTATAGTAGCTGAAGAGGCCTACAAGAAAACTGGGGAGGGACTGTTTACAAGGGCAGGTAGTGGTAAGACAAGGGCAAATGGCTTAAAACTGAAAGGAGGCAGATTTAGACTAGATATTAGGAAGAAATTCTTTACTGTGAGGTTGGTGACACAGGTTGCCCAGGGAAGTTGTGGATGCCCCCTCCCTGGAGGTGTTCAAGACCAGGTTGGATGGGGCTTTGAGCAACCTGGTCTGGTGGGAGGTGTCCCTGCCCATGGCAAGGATATTGGACTTGATGATCTTTAAGATCCCCTCTGACCCATACCATTCTGTGATTCTATAAGCATTTCACTTTGACCTTGTGACTACTTTCATTCTCTTTACTTGCATCAAGTCAAAGTTTGGTAGTCAGTGCTGTTAATGTGGGTTGCTTGTTATCAAGCTCTAAAGTTAAGCTACTACTGTAATGGTAATTCACGTACTTTAACAACAGAAATTGTCTCTAAACTGCCCGTGGAGGGTGAGGAGATGGTATCTTTCTTAACCAGAGTCATCAGTTCACCAAAAATCTTAGGAATGAAAGGCAATTTGTTTTAAAGTGTGTTTTCATTGCTGGCACTGCAGTTCTGGTCATCCATACTACAGAACATGAACCCAATCTGGAAACAACAAACAGAAGAACTGGGAAGAAAAGCAGCCGTCTCCCCTAGAAGACAGTTATAGATCACCCTTGTGCAATCAGCCTAGTAAATCAGAGAGTGGGAAGCAGGACATGACTGCTTCCCACAAATACACTGACATGAAATACTGGGGGAAATAAGGGCTGCTCAAGCTGCAAGACAGGACTGGCCCAAGAAATGGGAACACAGGGGCTGATTTTAATCCAAAAATTAGGAGGTCCCTAATCAGTATAGCAATGATGTCCTGAGACAGCCAGGACAGAGGGCAACGGAGAAAAGTTAACTATTTTTAAAATGGAGTACAGTACATGGACACAGAGAATTGTACGATGCAATGGCTGTGACAGCAAGGAACAGGACTTGATCATCCAGCATGTCTTCTCAATGAGTGTTCTTGAATACAGACATAAAATGAGGAAGAGCTGTCCTCTCCTGTTCAGATGAGGTACAAAGAAAAGGTTTCCTACAAATGGCTACTATAATGCAAACTCCAGGTGTGGGAGAGCTGCCTTTCAGTAACAGATAGGCTGGAAAGCTACAGTGATTTAGCACAAAAGATAAAGCCATCTTAATTATAAGGTTTCACTTTAAATGTTTCAATCAGTGTACAAATACCTACCAAAAATACCAATTAACTGCATCAGAACAGTGAGCAACTAGTTCCCATTTATGTCTACATGACACTCAAAATCTCAATTCCTGTTTCACGAGTTTCTCTGCCTCTTCTGCTATGCTGTATTTTAGAAATAAATAGCTTTCTAAGTGTCAGTCAGGAAATTACAAAGCCACCCCATCATAATGAGAGAAAATTTCAGCTCACTTTGATTGGAATTGCAGCAACCAGCGCTGACAGCAGCCAGTTTCACAGTTCCCACAGTGAAAGCCTGAAAGCAGGATATCAAATGGACATTATTCTAGCACAAGAAAATTTCATTGGTGGGATTCAAATTTGTCACATTTCTACCAGCTACTCACAGGGGTAGACCATAGACATATTTATAAGCCTTCCTGGACAAAAAGCATCTCTTTATGTTTCATTTTCTAGCTTCATTCTCCTCACTTGCAAGAATACATTACCATATCAAATATCTAACATGTTTTCCAACAGAAAGTTGAAGCGAGATTAGTCCAACAATACTAAAAGCTGTTTATGGTTTTAAATTGCAGACAGTGCTGGACAAAATCCATGCGAAGATCCCACATTTTTGACAGTCACACTGCATCTAGACACATCTCTCACCCACAGCTTCATTTTAGAAACTTAGACTTTAAATCTTATGTGCTTCCCAAGACCTGCACCTACCCATGCCATTCATTAAAATGCAATGTTTACCAGTACAGAGCTCACAGAAAACATTGTTCTTCATCTGCTGAAGCTGCTAAGCACAGTACTGTACCAGTGTTAATAGCTACAGGTTAAAGGTAAGTGTTTTGTCATACTGCTATGACTCTCAAGTATTTGGGGAAGCTGTGACAATGTATCATAGAATCATTAAGGTTGGAATAGACCTCTAAGATCATCAAGTCCAACCGTCAACCCAGCACCACCATGCCCACTAAACCATGTCCTAAAGTGCCATGTCTACACATTTTTTTAACATCTCCAGGAATGGTGACTCCACCACTTCCCTGGGCAGCCTGTTCCAATGCTTGACCACTCTTTCAGTAAAGAAATTCTTCCTAATACCTAATCTAAACCTCCTCTAGTGCAACTTGAAGCCATTTCCTCTCATCCTATTGTTTGTTACTTTGGAGAAGAGACCAACACTCATCTCACTACAACCTCCTTCAGGTAGTTGTAGAGAGTGGTAAGGTCTCCCCCTCACCCTCCTCTTCTCCAGACTAAACAACCTCAGTTCTCTCAGCCACTCCTCATAAGACTTGTTCTTCAAACCTTTCAACAACTTCATTGCCCTTCTCTGGACATTCTCCAGCACCTCAATGTCCTTCTTGTAGTTAGGGGCCCAAAACTGAACACAGTATTCAAGATGTGGTCTCATCAGTGCTAAGTACAGGGGCATGATCACTTCCCTACTGTTGGCCGCGCTATTTCTGATGCAGGCTAGGATGGTGTTGGCCATCTTGGCCACCTGGGCACACTGCTGGCTTATATTTACCTGGCTGTCAACCAGCCCCCCAAGGTCCCTTTCTGCCTGGCAGCTTTCCAGCCACTCCTCCTCAAGCCTGTAGCATTGCATGGAGTTGTTGTGATTGAAGTGCAAGACACAGCACTTCATCTTGTTAAATCTCAATTGACCTTGGCCCATCGATCCAGCCTGTCCAGGTACCTCTGCAGAGCCTTTCTACCCTTGAGCAGATCAACACTCCCACTCAATTTGGAGTCATCTGCAAACTTATTGGGGGCACACTCAAACCCCTCATTCAGATAGTTGATAAAGATGTTAAACAGAATTGGCCCCAAAACTGAGCCCTGGGGAACACCACTTGTGACCAGTCGCTGACCAGATTTAACTCCATTCACCACAGCTCTCTGTGCTCAGACATCCGGCCAGTTTTTTACCCGGTGAAGAGTATAGGCCATGAGCCACCAACTTCTCCAGGAGGATGCTGTAGGAGATGGTGTCAAAGGCCTTACTAAATTCCAGGTAGACAACATCCACAGCCTTTCCCTCATCCACTAGGTGGGTCACCTGGTGACAGAAGGAGATCAGGTTGATCAAACAGGACCTGACAAGTAGGGAGATTAAGTATTTCAAACAACTTTTAAAATGGCTCTAAGCAAGAAAAATTAATTTATACTAAAGTATTCTTGGTTCCCTGATAATATACAAACAAAAATATTTTAAAACTTGAATAAGATGCAGAAGTCAGTATCAACCAAAAGATGCAAGAGCATCCAGCCCAAGTAGATTTGCTAAACGTTGAATGTCCCTCCTGCAAAACCACCCTGCTCACACTCAGCTCAGCCTCCAGCACAACCTCCTTAGCAACTGTGAGGCCTCAAAAGCACAGATTTCTCTTGAACAAGAGGCTCCTGAGGAATGTAATCAATGTTAGCCCTTGCTCACAGAGGAAAGGTGGTGCATGTTGGTGTAAGGTGCTGTTCTTGAACTGAGGATATTTTAGGTTCAGTTCCAAGATTAAATTAGTCTCGTCCTGGAGTATACATACAAAAGTCATGTCCTAAACATACTATTTCTCTCCATCAAGTGTAAAGTAGCACAAGGTTATGTGCTTGGGTAAAGTAATAAGAAGTTAGACCTGGGGGAAGGACATATCACAAGAACTGATAAGCAACAAGAAGCAATGTTGATGGACAAGTCTGAAGCAAATTCCTCCCTTCTGTAAAACAAAAAAGAAAAAATTGCCAAGATCTGGAAAGGGAAAAGGCAACTTTTCTTCAGAGCTCAGTATAAAAATCTACACAATGGATAAGGAGAAAAGCCCCACAGGAGAGAACATGAAAAGTACTCTTTCTAATAATGATGATCATGAAGACTGTTCTCTGCAATTATTTATCTCAGCACCTGCTACCCATTTGTACAGTGCCTTTCATTTCTCATACATTCTGCTAGACTTTCAAGAACAATTCAACATATTCACAGTAGTAGCTTGGTCTCGTGGCTGTTTTTTCTAATGTCTCAGAAGCTTCTTTTTCCTATACATGGTTACTGGACTTTGGACATAGAAACATTAGCCAAGAAATCAATCATGCCAACAAACAATTTTTTTTTCTTGTTCTAAGTGAATATTGTCCCTGACAGCAGACAAAGTAAAATTTGAGTACTTGCTAAGTATATAATTAATACACTGTACCTCATTTGCTAGATATTCTTCATTTATTTGTACTTACAGAGAAACCTGCAGGTTTATGTACTTTGTGTACTTACAGTCCTTAGAGGCAGTGCCTGCTCCCGTATGGGTCCAATCCCGTCCCCAGCCACAAACTGAACTGCTCTCCTCCTTCAGCTGCCACCAGCATATCCATGGCAAAAACCAGAGTGATCCCTCCCTGTACAAAAACTAACCAAGACTTCTGGATCCAACACAGGCAGAGAAGCAATCAACTTGTTTCTTCTTAGTGTCTTAAATATAAATCCTCACTACCCTCCTAAACATAAGCTTACACAGTCCCTAGCAACATAACTAACAATGAATTACATAATCCCAAAGAATTTCACCCACCAATTGTCTCCTCATGAGAGTCTTCCTGATGTCCTGAAACACCTTCTGTGGCAGACCAAGCTTGGAACTGGTTGCCCCTATGGAAGATACTTCATCCACCAGTAAGCTTTGCTGTCTGGCTACTGTCACCCAAAAGCTTAACTCATAACTTAACCTGCCCTTAGACACACAACCCCAGCTCTACCAGCACAAACCAGACAGTCACAAATCCCCATCCTGCCTTTGCAAGCCTTTCAAGACCCAGCAACAAACTTAGGTGCTCAACCTCACCTGACACAAATCTAATCCTACACTCAACCTAAACACACTACCCTGTGCACCCTGAACACGGTACTTTTAAACTACAAACTAATCGTCCTGATTTGCAGCTGGATTGAGAGCTCTAACCCTGACTCCAACCTTGCACCAAATCTCCAGTCTCCACCCCTCACACCAGATAAACGCTAACAACAGCTTTTGCCAGCACTGGAACCTGAGGCTGCTGAATGGCTCATGGAGCTGAGCTCCCAGACAAGCTCTGCTGCTTCTCTGCTGGGAAACACCAGCTCCATGCTGGCTAAGCACACATCCCACACCCTGAGTAAATTGGCTGTTCGGTGTCCTTAAAACTTAGAGTTAATTCTACAAAATGTAAATTGAGACTAAAACAGCCACCCACAGGGTGTACAAAGGGAAATAAAGCTATTAACATCAGCTTCCTGAACATCTTGATTACAGAACTACACCAGAGGGGAGAAAGAGGAACCTGTAAGCTGAAAACTAATCATCAGCAAATGAAAAATAACATCTGAAATCCCACATGCAACTAGCAGCATTTCCAGGCAGCTGGTTTCTGTGGCACAGTCACTCAGGGCAGACAGAGATACCAAGGCCTGTGAAAACAGATTCCCATACCATATGCATTATATTAACTATTATGCTGTCACAGGTAATCATTTCTCCCTTACAAACATGTAATCAGAAAAAATATTTTCCTGATGAATACAGTACTTAACTTTCCTATAAGAAACTAACACTAGTGAAAAGAATGCACTGCTATTGTGAAACTATACAGCTAAGAGAAAGAAAAGGGTAACTTCTAAATTTCTAACAACACAAACTAACAGATTGTGCATAAAGTACAGAAAAGACTCATCTAATAGAATATTACTAGCAAAACTAACATAGAATTTGACTTCTTGATAACATTAACCTCAACCATTAAATATCTAGTTAAATACTTGCTGAGTAACTTTGAAAATTAATATTGAAGCTCAGGTTATACTAGGCATTCCAACCTACCGCTATTAAATTCAGCTTTAATACTTGCATGACAATGAAGGCAAAGGTTAAACTTGCTATAAAGCACAAATAAACTTGCTATAAAACACAAAAAGCACAGTATACATTAAAGCATTTAGGTTGTGAATGTAGGCTGGATTTTTATATTCCTTGCACATCGTGTATTTATACTTATGCCAAAATTGTACAGCCCGCTACATATATATTAGGTATTGTTCTACTGCCACTTTTTGCAAATATAAGTGATTACATGATGCAAATGATGGAGAATTAGTAGGTCAGGCTTTTCAGCCCTTCTACATGGCTATAGCTTTTCCAAATAAAATATTCTAGTGAGAATAAAATCTACTTGAAATAAAATAACAGGGAGAAAAAAGGCTCTAAAAAGCAAAGAATAAAGATTAGAAATAGCAAGAAATAAAACCTTTTGCATGCTAAGAACAATGTGTTCAATATCATTATAAGGTAAATAATAACTGGAACATAAATTGCATTTCTTTCAAGCTCCAATTTTGCATTGGTATGATCCCCTGCTTTACCAGAATTATAAAGCAAAACAGCAACGGTTATTAAAAATAAAACACATAAATCATTCAAATGGCAGGTCAGTAAGTAGATAGAGGACCTCATATACATCTGATAAGCATCGGATTTTATATGCTATACTAAGAAATATATTACAATAAATACAGCCCGCCTTTTGAAAGCACAACTGAATGCAACAAGTCTTCTCTCAGCTGTAATCTGCAGCAAAGATGAAAACAACCAGGAGATCAAAGCTGAAAACAGAAATGGAACATCAGCACCTGCATGCAATGAGAGGACTTCTGTCCTTCTGACAATTACTTACCTGTTGCTAATGAGCTGCACTGGCAATCCTTGCCAAAGCACCTGCTAATCTGTATCTGGCTGTTAGCAAATAGCAGACTTTGGGGAGGTCATTTAACCATGTCCTTTGTGTAGAGGCTTCTAAATAAATGTCAATTAAAATGTGTCTGAGAAAATCCACATTATCCATTTTCAAAAAATATACACCATCATCAAAGCCGAGCTTTACAATTGGTACCTACTATAATAAGGATAATAAGTACCTACTATAATTAAGGTAAGAGTCTTAATTGAAAGGTTAAGTACTTGAGCTGTTTAAAGACCTGGATCTTCTGCTGTATGGGAAATTCAACAGTGATTTTTTGTTGTTGTTGTTCTGAATGGAAGTGTCAACAAAGCAGCCAAAACAAACAAACAAAAACCATCTGTATTGGGTTTTCTGTGAGGGGTTTTTGGTTGTGTCTTTGGTAACAGGGGAAGGGCTGTGGAGATAGCCCTTTAAGAAGCTACCTGAAAAGCTCCCCCTTTTCCTTTGTCAGGCCTACCTCTGACCAGAGCCAACCCAATCGGTGCCCCTGCGATTTCATGTATTTAAGGGTGGTGCAGGGCATGCCTTGCTTGCTCTCTGGCATTGGTCCTGACCAGCACAGCCCCAGGTGACACAGCTCCGGCCCTGCCCGCAATTTAAGCTTAAGCCCCGCTG